>NW_028166899.1:0-5000 GCF_964263955.1 Coregonus lavaretus
CTCCTTCCCTCAGCCAGGGCATTGAAAATGGGTCGTGGATGGGTATTCCAGCACGACAATGACCCAAAACACACGGCCAAGGCAACAAAGGAGTGGCTCAAGAAGAAGCACATTAAGGTCCTGGAGTGGCCTAGCCAGTCTCCAGACCTTAATCCCATAGAAAATCTGTGGAGGGAGCTGAAGGTTCGAGTTGCCAAACGTCAGCCTCAAAACCTTAATGATTTGGAGAAGATCTGCAAAGAGGAGTGGGACAAAATCCCTCCTGAGATGTGTGCAAACCTGGTGGCCAACTACAAGAAACGTCTGACCTCTGTGATTGCCAACAAGGGTTTTGCCACCAAGTACTAAGTCAAGTTTTGCAGAGGGGTCAAATACTTATTTCCCTCATTAAAATGCAAATCAATTTATAACATTTTTGACATGCGTTTTTCTGGATTTTTGTTGTTTTTATTCTGTCTCTCACTGTTCAAATAAACCTACCATTACAATTATAGACTGATCATGTCTTTGTCAGTGGGCAAACGTACAAAATCAGCAAGGGATCAAATACCTTTTTCCCTCACTGTAACTCCTGTGAGATGAGACTGTAGGCAGGACAGGATAACTCCTGTGAGATGAGACTGTACTTAGGACAGGATAACTCCTTGAGATGACTCTGTAGGAAGGACAGGATAACTCCTGTGAAATGAGACTGTAGGCAGGACAGGAAAACTCCCCTGATATGAGACTATGTTCATTTGAGAACAGTTTAAAAGTGTGTTTTTACAGTTAAATCAGTGGTTGACTTGAGGGGATTTGGTCATCCATTCCATTTGGTCATCCATTCAATTTTCTGCCATTTCATTGTTTACTCTTGTTATTTTCTGCGAACCAAATTGTACCTAGTCATGCTGATGACCCCCATTTCAGCCAACATTGCAGATGAAAATATCCCTGTTATGTCTCACAGTTCAGTTTGATGGTACATTTTGTGGATTTCTGAGGGAACTGTTAATTCCATCATCAAGGAAAAACATTGAAAGACCAACATCAGACGAGTGCCAAACGACCGTAAGTGACCTGGACGCAAGACTGCCAAGAGGTTTGGATGACAGATAGCATAGCCAACATCCCCTCAGACATTAGTGTCTGCTTTCCCGGATCCAGATTAAGTCTAGTCCTGGATGGACGAGCATTTGTGCATAGTCCAGGAGATTGCAAACCAGCCCAGAGGGTTCAGAGACGAGACCATCACGTAGCCAACAGAACATCTAGACCATCACGTAGCCAACAGAACATCTATACCATCACGTAGCCAACAGAACATCTACACCATCACATAGCCAACAGAAAACCTAGACTAATATGTAGCCAACAGAACATCTAGACCATCACGTAGTCAACAGAACATCTAGACCATCACATAGCCAACAGAACATCTAGACCATCACTTAGCCAACAGAACATCTAGACCATCACGTAGCCAACAAAACATCTAGAGCATCATGTAGCCAACAGAACATATAGACCATCACGTAGCCAACAGAACATATAGACCATCACTTAGTCAACAGAACATCTAGACCATCACGTAGCCAACAGAACACCTAGACCATCACATAGCCAACAGAACATCTAGACCATCACGTAGCCAACAAAGCATCTAGACCATCACGTAGCCAACAGAACATCTAGACCATCAAGTAGTCAACAGAACATCTAGACAATCACGTAGCCAACAAAACATCTAGACATTCACGTAGCCAACAGAACATCTAGACCATCACGTAGCCAACAGAACATCTAGACCATCACGTAGCCAACAAAACATCTAGACCATCACGTAGCCAACAGAACATCTATACCATCACGTAGCCAACAGAACACCTAGACCATCACGTAGCCAACAGAACATCTAGACCATCACGTAGCCAACATAACATCTAGACCATCACGTAGCCAACAGAACATCTAGACCATCACGTAGCCAACAGAATATCTAGGTCATCACCTAGCCAACATAACATCTATACCAACACTTAGCCAACAGAACACCTAGACCATTTTATAGCCAACAGAACATATACACCATCACGAAGCAAACAGAACATCTAGACCATCACATAGCCAACTGAACATCTAGACCATCACTTAGCCAACAGAACATCTAGACCATCACGTAGCCAACAGAACATCTAGACCATCACATAGCCAACAGAATATCTAGACATTCACTTAGCCAACAGAACATCTAGACCATCACGTAGCCAACAGAACATCTAGACCATCACGTAGCCAACACAACATCTAGACCATCACGTAGCCAACAAAATATCTAGAGCATCATGTAGCCAACAGAACATCTAGACCATCACGTAGCCAACAGAACATATAGACCATCACGTAGCCAACAGAAAATCTAGACCATCACATAGCCAACAGAACATCTAGACCATCACATAGCCAACAGAACATCTAGACCATCACGTAGCCAACAAAACATCTAGACCATCACGTAGCCAACAGAACATCTAGACCATCAAGTAGTCAACAGAACATCTAGAACATCACGTAGCCAACAGAACATCTAGACCATCACGTAGCCAACAGAACATCTAGAACATCACGTAGCCAACAGAACATCTAGACCATCACGTAGCCAACAGAACATCTAGACCATCACGTAGTCAACAGAACATCTAGACCATCACATAGCCAACAGAACACCTAGACCATCACGTAGCCAACAGAACACCTAGACCATCACTTAGCCAACAGAACATCTATACCATCACGTAGCCAACAGAACACCTAGATCATCACATAGCCAACAGAACATCTAGACCATCACGTAGCCAACATAACATCTAGACCATCACGTAGCCAACAGAACATCTAGACCAACACGTAGCCAACAGAACATCTAGATATTCACGTAGCCAACAGAACATCTAGGTCATCACCTAGCCAACAGAACATCTAGACCATCACGTAACCAACAGAACATCAGACCATCACGTAACCAACAGAACATCAGACCATCACGTAGCCAAAATAACATCTAGACCATCACGTAGCCAACATAATATCTAGACTGACACGTAGCCAACAGAACATCTAGACCTTCAATTAGCCAACAGAAAACCTAGACCATCACTTAGCCAACATAACATCTAGACCATCACGTAGCCAACAGAACATCTAGACCATCACGTAGCCAACAGAACATCTAGACCATCACGTAGCCAACAGAACATCTAGACAATCACGTAGCCAGCATAATATCTAGACCGACACGTAGCCAACAGAACATCTAGACCATCACGTAGCCAACAGAACATCTAGACCATCACTTAGCCAAAATAACATCTAGACCATCACTTAGCCAACAGAATATCTAGACCATCACATAGTCAACAGAACATCTAGACCATCACATAGCCAACAGAACATCTAGACCATCATGTAGCCAACATAACATCTAGACCATCACGTAGCCAACAGAACATCTAGACCATCACGTAGTCAACAGAACATCTAGACCATCACGTAGCCAACAGAACATCTAGACCATCACGTAGCCAACACAACATCTAGACCATCACGTAGCCAACAAAACATCTAAAGCATCATGTAGCCAACAGAACATCTAGACCATCACGTAGCCAACAGAATATATAAACCAACACGTAGCGAACAGAACATCTAGACCATCACGTAACCAACAGAACATCAGACCATCACGTAACCAAAAGAATATCAGACCATCACGTAGCCAAAAGAACATCTAGACAATCACGTAGCCAGCATAATATCTAGACCGACACGTAGCCAACAGAACATCTAGACCATCACGTAGCCAACAGAACATCTAGACCATCACTTAGCCAAAATAACATCTAGACCATCACTTAGCCAACAGAATATCTAGACCATCACATAGTCAACAGAACATCTAGACCATCACATAGCCAACAGAACATCTAGACCATCACGTAGCCAACATAACATCTAGACCATCACGTAGCCAACAGAATATCTAGACCATCACGTAGTCAACAGAACATCTAGACCATCACGTAGCCAACAGAACATCTAGACCATCACGTAGCCAAACACAACATCTAGACCATCACGTAGCCGACAAAACATCTAAAGCATCAAGTAGCCAACAGAACATCTAGACCATCACGTAGCCAACAGAACATATAGACCATCACGTAGCCAACAGAAAATCTAGACCATCACATAGCCAACAGAAAAACTAGACCATCACATAGCCAACAGAACATCTAGACCATCAAGTAGCCAACAAAACAACTAGACCATCACGTAGCCAACAGAACATCTAGACCATCAAGTAGTCAACAGAACATCTAGACCATCACGTAGCCAACAAAACATCTAGACCATCACGTAGCCAACAGAACATCTAGACCATCACGTAGCCAACAGAACATCTAGACCATCACGTAGCCAACAGAACATCTAGACCATCACGTAGTCAACAGAACATCTAGACCATCACGTAGCCAACAGAACACATAGACACTCACGTAGCCAACAGAACACCTAGACCATCACTTAGCCAACAGAACATCTAGACCATCACGTAGCCAACAGAACATCTATACCATCACGTAGCCAACAGAACACCTAGACCATCACGTAGCCAACAAAACATCTAGACCATCACGTAGCCAACATAACATCTAGACCATCACGTAGCCAACAGAACATCTAGGTCATCACCTAGCCAACAGAACATATAGGTCATCACCTAGCCAACATAACACCTAGACCATCACTTAGCCAACAGAACACCTAGACCATTTTATAGCCAACAGAACATATACACCATCAAGAAGCAAACAGAACATCTAGACCATCACATAGCCAACTGAACATCTAGACCATCACTTAGCCAACAGAACATCTAGACCATCACGTAGCCAACAGAACATCTAGACCATCACTTAGCCAACAGAATATCTAGACATTCACTTAGCCAACAGAACATC
>NW_028166898.1:0-24166 GCF_964263955.1 Coregonus lavaretus
GGGAGCAATTATTAGGAAATGGAAGACATACAAGACCACTGATAATCTCCCTCGATCTGGGGCTCCACGCAAGATCTCACCCCGTGGGGTCAAAATGATCACAAGAACGGTGAGCAAAAATCCCAGAACCACACGCGGGGACCTAGTGAATGACCTGCAGAGAGCTGGGACCAAAGTAACAAAGCCTACCATCAGTAACACACTACGCCGCCAGGGACTCAAATCCTGCAGTGCCAGACGTGTCCCCCTGCTTAAGCCAGTACATGTCCAGGCCCGTCTGAAGTTTGCTAGAGTGCATTTGGATGATCCAGAAGAGGATTGGGAGAATGTCATATGGTCAGATGAAACCAAAATAGAACTTTTTGGTAAAAACTCAACTCGTCGTGTTTGGAGGACAAAGAATGCTGAGTTGCATCCAAAGAACACCATACCTACTGTGAAGCATGGGGGTGGAAACATCATGCTTTGGGGCTGTTTTTCTGCAAAGGGACCAGGACGACTGATCCGTGTAAAGGAAAGAATGAATGGGGCCATGTATCGTGAGATTTTGAGTGAAAACCTCCTTCCATCAGCAAGGGCATTGAAGATGAAACGTGGCTGGGTCTTTCAGCATGACAATGATCCCAAACACACCGCCTGGGCAACGAAGGAGTGGCTTCGTAAGAAGCATTTCAAGGTCCTGGAGTGGCCTAGCCAGTCTCCAGATCTCAACCCCATAGAAAATCTTTGGAGGGAGTTGAAAGTCCGTGTTGCCAGCGACAGCCACAAAACATCACTGCTCTAGAGGAGATCTGCATGGAGGAATGGGCCAAAATACCAGCAACAGTGTGTGAAAACCTTGTGAAGACTTACAAAAAACGTTTGACCTGTGTCATTGCCAACAAAGGGTATATAACAAAGTATTGAGAAACTTTTGTTATTGACCAAATACTTATTTTCCACCATAATTTGCAAATAAATTCATAAAAAATCCTACAATGTGATTTTCTGGATTTTTATTTCTCATTTTGTATGTCATAGTTGACGTGTACCTATGATGAAAATTACAGGCCTCTCTCATCTTTTTAAGTGGGAGAACTTGCACAATTGGTGGCTGACTAATTACTTTTTTCCCCCACTGTAAATTCTACAAGTGGACCTAAACCATGCCAGGAAATTGCACCCCACACCATAACATACAGTATACTTTGTATCCCTTGTTTACTCAAGTGTTTCCTTTATTTAGGCAGTTACTGGTATGCCTACAGTCGGGAAAAAAGTATTTGATCCCCTGCTGATTTTGTACGTTTGCCCACTGACAAAGTCATGATCAGTCTATAATTTGTATGGTAGGTTTATTTGAACAGTGAGAGACAGAATAACAACAAAAAAATCCAGAAAAACGCATGTCAAAAATGTTATAAATTGATTTGCATTTTAATGAGGGAAATAAGTATTTGACCCCTCTGCAAAACATGACTTAGTACTTGGTGGCAAAACCCTTGTTGCAATCACAGAGGTCAGACCTTTCTTGTAGTTGGCCACCAGGTTTGCACACATCTCAGGAGGGATTTTGTTCCACTCCTCTTTGCAGATCTTCTCCAAGTCATTAAGGTTTCGAGGCTGACGTTTGGCAACTCGAACCTTCAGCTCCCTCCACAGATTTTCTATGGGATTAAGGTCTGGAGACTGGCTAGGCCACTCCAGGACCTTAATGTGCTTCTTCTTGAGCCACTCCTTTGTTGCCTTGGCCGTGTGTTTTGGGTCATTGTCATGCTGGAATACCCATCCACAACCCATTTTCAATGCCCTGGCTGAGGGAAGGAGGTTCTCACCCAAGATTTGACGGTACATGGCCCTGTCCATCGTCCCTTTGATGCGGTGAAGTTGTCCTGTCCCCTTAGCAGAAAAACACCCCCAAAGCATAATGTTTCCACCTCCATGTTTGACGGTGGGGATGGTGTTCTTGGGGTCATAGGCAGCATTCCTCCTCCTCCAAACACGGCTAGTTGAGTTGATGCCAAAGAGCTCCATTTTGGTCTCATCTGACCACAACACTTTCACCCAGTTCTCCTCTGAATCATTCAGATGTTCATTGGCAAACTTCAGACGGCCCTGTATATGTGCTTTCTTGAGCAGGTGGACCTTGCGGGCGCTGCAGGATTTCAGTCCTATACGGCGTAGTGTGTTACCAATGGTTTTATTGGTGACTATGGTCCCAGCTGCCTTGAGATCATTGACAAGATCCTCCCGTGTAGTTCTGGGCTGATTCCTCAAAGTTCTCATGATCATTGCAACTCCACGAGGTGAGATCTTGCATGGAGCCCCAGGTTGAGGGAGATTGACAGTTCTTTTGTGTTTCTTCCATTTGCGAATAATCGCACCAACTGTTGTCACCTTCTCACCAAGCTGCTTGGCGATGGTCTTGTAGCCCATTCCAGCCTTGTGTAGGTCTGCAATCTTGTCCCTGACATCCTTGGAGAGCTCTTTGGTCTTGGCCATGGTGGAGAGTTTGGAATCTGATTGATTGATTGCTTCTGTGGACAGGTGTCTTTTATACAGGTAACAAGCTGAGATTAGGAGCACTCCCTTTAAGAGTGTGCTTCTAATCTCAGCTCGTTACCTGTATAAAAGACACCTGGGAGCCAGAAATCTTTCTGATTGAGAGGGGGTCAAATACAGTGGGGAGAACAAGTATTTGATACACTGCCGATTTTGCAGGTTTTCCTACTTACAAAGCATGTAGAGGTCTGTAATTTTTTTTATCATTAGGTACACTTCAACTGTGAGAGACGGAATCTAAAACAAAAATCCAGAAAATCACATTGTATGATTTTTAAGTAATTCATTTGCATTTTATTGCATGACATAAGTATTTGATCACCTACCAACCAGTAAGAATTCCGGCTCTCACAGACCTGTTAGTTTTTCTTTAAGAAGCCCTCCTGTTCTCCACTCATTACCTGTATTTACTGCACCTGTTTGAACTCGTTACCTGTATAAAAGACACCTGTCCACACACTCAATCAAACAGACTCCAACCTCTCCACAATGGCTAAGACCAGAGAGCTGTGTAAGGACATCAGGGATAAAATTGTAGACCTGCACAAGGCTGGGATGGGCTACAGGACAATAGGCAAGCAGCTTGGTGATAGGCAACAACTGTTGGCGCAATTATTAGAAAATGGAAGAAGTTCAAGATGACAGTCAATCAACCTCGGTCTGGGGCTCCATGCAAGATCTCACCTCGTGGGGCATCAATGATCATGAGGAAGGTGAGGGATCAGCCCAGAACTACACGGCAGGACCTGGTCAATGACCTGAAGAGAGCTGGGACCACAGTCTCAAAGAAAACCATTAGTAACACACTACGCCGTCATGGATTAAAATCCTGCAGCGCACGCAAGGTCCCCCTGCTCAAGCCAGCGCATGTCCAGGCCCGTCTGAAGTTTGCCAATGACCATCTGGATGATCCAGAGGAGGAATGGGAGAAGGTCATGTGGTCTGATGAGACAAAAATTGAGCTTTTTGGTCTAAACTCCACTCGCCGTGTTTGGAGGAAGAAGAAGGATGAGTACAACCCCAAGAACACCATCCCAACCGTGAAGCATGAAGGTGGAAACATCATTCTTTGGGGATGCTTTTCTGCAAAGGGGACAGGACGACTGCACCGTATTGAGGGGAGGATGGATGGGGCCATGTATCGCGAGATCTTGGCCAACAACCTCCTTCCCTCAGTAAGAGTATTGAAGATGGGTCATGGCTGGGTCTTCCAGCATGACAACGACCCGAAACACACAGCCAGGGCAACTAAGGAGTGTCTTCGTAAGAAGCATCTCAAGGTCCTGGAGTGGCCTAGCCAGTCTCCAGACCTGAACCCAATAGAAAATCTTTGGAGGGAGCTGAAAGTCCGTATTGCCCAGCGACAGCCCCGAAACCTGAAGGATCTGGAGAAGGTCTGTATGGAGGAGTGGGCCAAAATCCCTGCTGCAGTGTGTGCAAACCTGGTCAAGACCTACAGGAAACGTATGATCTCTCTAATTGCAAACAAAGGTTTCTGTACCAAATATTAAGTTCTGCTTTTCTGATGTATCAAATACTTATGTCATGCAATAAAATGCAAATTAATTACTTAAAAATCATACAATGTGATTTTCTGGATTTCTGTTTTAGATTCCATCTCTCACAGTTGAAGTGTACCTATGATAAAAATGACAGACCTCTACATGCTTTGTAAGTAGGAAAACCTGCAAATCGGCAGTGTATCAAATACTTGTTCTCCCCACTGTACCTCTTTCCCTAATTAAAATGCTAATCAATTTATAACATTTTTGACATGCGTTTTTCTGGATTTTGTTGTTGTTATTCTGTCTCTCACTGTTCAAATAAACCTACCATTAAAATTATAGACTGATAATTTCTTTGTCAGTGGGCAAACGTACAAAATCAGCAGGGGATCAAATACTTTTTTCCCTCACTGTATAATCCATAGAAGGGTTTTGTAACTTCTTACCCTGGCAATTTGACTGTTAAACTCATGGGTACACTAGCAATGGATGCCAGTCCAGAATTGAACTGCCATCTATGGATTATATTTCTATGGTTGGTTGCGGTTGTCGGTTTGCCTTTTGCAGATTCTAATCTTTCTGTAGAACCAATAGAAACACATTTTTCTCAACAACTCCCAATTCTTTGCGAACAGCAGCACTGTTTTCCAAAAAATTGCATAATGTAGCCTACTGTAGCCTATGATATATACACTATATATACAAAAGTATGTGGCCACCCCTTCAAATTAGTGGATTCGGCTATTTCAGCCATACCCGTTGCTGACAGGTGTGCAATCTCCATAGACAAACATGGGCTGTAGAATGGACTTACTGAAGAGCTCAGTGACTTTCAATGTAGCACCGTCATAGGACGCCACCTTTCTAACAAGTCAGTTTGTCAAATTTCTGCCCTGCTAGAGCTGCCCCGGTCAACTGTAAGTGCTCTTATTGTGAAGTGGAAACTTCTAGGAGCAACAATGGCTCAACCGCGAAGTGATAGGCCACACAAGCTCACAGAAGGGGACCGCTGAGTGCTGAAGGGCGTAGTGCGTAAAAATCGTCTGTCCTCGGTTGAAACACTCACTACCGAGTTTCAAACTGCCTCTGAAAGCAACGTCAGCACATTAACTGTTCGTCGGGAGCTTCAAGAAATGGGTTTCCACGGCCGAGCAGCCGCAGATCAAGCTTAAGATCACCATGCGCAATGCCAAGCGTTGGCTGAAGTGGTGTAAAGCTTGCCGCCATTGGACTCTGGAGCAGTGGAAACATATTTCTCTGGAGTGATGAATCACACTTCACCATCTGGCAGTCCGACTGACAAATCTGAGTTTGGCGGATCCCAGGAGAACGCTACCTGCCCCAATGCATAGTGCCAAATGTAAAGTTTGGTGGAGGACGAATAATGGTCTGGGGCTGTTTTTCATGGTTCGGGCTAGGCCCCTTAGTTCCAGTGAAGGGACATTCTAGACGATTATGTGCTTCCAAATTTGTGGCAACAGTTTGGGGAGGGCCTTTTACTGTTTCAGCATGACAATGCCCCCATGCACAAAGCAAGGTCCATACAGAAATGGTTTGTCTAGATCGGTGTGGAAGAACTTGACTGGCCTGCACAGAGCCCTGACCTCAACCCCATCGACTGCGAGCCAGACCTAATGCTGTTGTGGCTGAATGGAAGCAAGTCCCTGCAGCAATGTTCCAATATCTAGTGGAAAGCCTTCCCAGAAGAGTGGAGGCTGTTATAGCAGCAAAGGGGGGACCAACTCCATATTAATGCCCATGATTTTGGAATGAGATGTTTTTGGGACATGTAGTGTATATACTGTATATATATTTCCTCCTAACATTGTGCAATCTGTGTGTCGCTTCATTGGCCTGGGCTATTGTTTGTTTGAATTCAAGACCAGATTGTTTTCAGTTTGTCAGTGAGAGTAGCCACTCATTTCAGTCATTTGTGTGGTATGAAAACATATTCAGCTAATGTCTTCTTTATTTATGCATTGATCCATCTCTAACTTTCATTCCTCTCAATTCTCTCCCTTTCTAAAGAACTCTGTAATAAAAATGCAAGGAGAGCGGAATTCTGTTCACTTTGGGGGGAGAAGAAGAAACAGTTTTTACATGAGATCTAAGGAAGTTGGGTGGACACTGGACAGCACATCGAGATGCAGCCAAAAATCACAAGAACATCTCAAAAGATAGATGCTCAACTTGCTGAGTTGGTGTTGGAGATTTTAGCAGCAATCTTTTCAAATGTTCTTACATTTTGGCAGTTCTTTGATTTTTGACATGTTGCTTGAGGTATTGTCCACCTGTCCAACTTCCTTAGATCACTATGCATGCATTATTTACGATGTAATGTACTCTTGTCACTCAACTCTTACCCTGAATTCCCACATCAACCCCTAGTTCCTCCTCTATCCCCCCAGTTCCAGCAGCCCACTGAGCAGTACCCCCCGCTCCGATTTGGCACCGTCCCCAACGGGAGCACGGAGGAGAACATCCGCAGCAACTACGCCAACATGCACAACTTCATGATCCGCAACAACCAGAAGGGAGTGGAGGAGGCCATCGACAACCTCAAGACTGGGTCAGTTTGTGTGTTTGTGAAGATGACATCCCGTTCATTTCATTGCATTCAACCAGGACCATATTCATTAGACACCAAACGGAAGAAAACAGACTGAAACACTTTCCGTTGTGTGCCCTAATGAACATGACCCAGCATAGCAACCTCTTAGCAACACTTATCTCCCCATGCGGTCCTGTCGTACTGTATGTGTGTTTATGTCTCTCTGCCGGTGTTTATAGTGCAAAATACTGGATTAATTTGGCTTACATTAGATAAAACATACACTTATCATGTTGGAAGCATTAGAGTAGTTATAACAAATTGTGCGCCTCATGCAGAGGAGAGACACTTAATCACTTCCCCAAGACGACTTGACCACCAGCAGCTTATTCCTCACCCGGACTCTCACTTATCATCTCACCCTCATCTCATCTTCTCTGTCTCCCCTCCCTTCCTCCCCTCCAGTAAACTAGATGCCTTCATCTATGATGCGGCTGTGCTAAACTACATGGCGAGGAAAGACGAGGGCTGTAAGGTGATGACCATTGGCTCGGGCAAGGTGTTCGCCACCACGGGCTACGGCATCGCCCTGCATAAGAACACCCGCTGGAAACGCCCCGTGGACTTGGCCCTACTGCAGCTGGTGGGAGACGGTGAGGAGAGAGAAAGGAGTGGGAGAGAGAGGGACGGGGGAGAGAGGGGTTGGGGACAGGCAGGAGAAGTTTATAAATGTGCTGGCTTGTTAGTGGCAGGCTGGCAGCATCAATCTGTCTAAGATTTGTTTTGTTTCCTGCAGTACCTACTGCTTAATTCAGTTTAATGCTGTACACATTCACAGTTTTACAGTTTGTCCTACATACTGTACATTTTACAGTAGACCTACATAGTATGTCTTACAGTAGGCCTACATACTGTACATTTTACAGTAGACCTACACTACTGTTCAAAAGTTTGGGGTCACTTAGAAATGTCCTTGTTTTCCATGAAAACATACATGAAATGAGTTTGAATAGGAAATATAGCAAAATGAATTGGAAATGTAGTCATTGACAAGGTTAGAAATAATGATTTTTAATTGAAATAATAATTGTGTCCTTCAAACTTTGCTTTCGTCTAAGAATCCTCCATTTGCAGCAATTACAGCCTTGCAGACCTTTGGCATTCTAGTCGTCAATTTGTTGAGGTAATCTGAAGAGATGTCACCCCATGCTTCCTGAAGCACCTCCCACAAGTTGGATTGGCTTGATGGGCACTTCTTACGTACCATAAGGTCAAGCTGCTCCCACAACAGCTCAGTAGGGTTGAGATCCGATGACTGTGCTGGCCACTCCATTATAGACAGAATACCAGCTGACTGCTTCTTCTCTAAATAGTTATTGCATAGTTTGGAGCTGTGCTTTGGGTCATTGTCCTGTTGTAGGAGGAAATTGGCTCCAATCAAGCACCATCCATGGCGTTGCAAAATGTAGTGATAGCCTTCCTTCTTCAAGATCCCTTTTACCCTGTACAAATCTCCCACTTTACCACCACCAAAGCACCCCCAGACCATCACATTGCTTCCACCATGCTTGACAGATGGCATCAAGCATTCCTCCAGCATCTTTTAATTTGGTCTGCGTCTCACAAATGTTCTTCTTTGTGATCCAAACACCTCAAACATCCCAGAGTTGCCTCTTCACTGTTGACGTTGAGACGGGTGTTTTGTGGGTACTATTTAATGAAGCTGCCAGTTGAGGACCTGTGAGGCGTCTGTTTCTAGACACTCTAATGTATTTGTTCTCTTGCTCAGTTGTGCACCACGGCCTCCCACTCCTCTTTCTATTCTGGTTAGAGACCGTTTGCGCTGTTCTGTGAAGGGAGTAGTACACAGCGTTGCAATTTCTCACATGGAATAGCCTTCATTTCTCAGAACAAGAACAGACTGACGCATTTCAGAAGAAAGTTATTTGTTTCTGGCCATTTTGAGCCTGTAATCGAACCCACAATTGCTGATGCTCCAGGAACTAAATTTGTCTCAAGAAGGCCAGTTTTATTGCTTCTTTAATCAGCACAACAGTTTTCAGCTGTGCTAACATAATTGCAAAGGGTTTTCTAATGATCAATTAGCCTTTTAAAATGATAAACTTGGATTAGCAAACACAACGTGCCATTGGAACACAGGACTGATGGTTGCTGATAATGGGCCTCTGTATGCCTATGTAGATATTCCATAAAAAATCATGGTGGTGGAAAACACTGTCTCAGGCGCCGCGCCAGAATCTCCCATAAGTGTTCAATGGTTGAGATCTGGTCTGAGACGGCCATGGCATATGGTTTACATCGTTTTCATGCTCATCAAACCATTCAGTGACCACTCGTGCCCTGTGGATGGGTGCATTATCATCCTATGGGGGCATAGTCATGGTAGCCAAAATATTGGCCAAAATAATGGTCTGCCCAGCATTTGTATGCATGACCCTAAGCATGATGGGATGTTAATTGCTTAATTAACTCAGGAACCACACCTGTGTGGAAGCACCTGCTTTCAATAGACTTTGTATCCCTCATTAGCTTTTTATTTTATTGATTTTTTATATAATTAACCTTTATTTAACTAGGCAAGTCAGTTAAGAACAAATTATTATTTACAATGACGGCCTACCCAGGTCAAACCCTCCCCTAAACCGGACAACGCTGGGCCAATTGTGCGCCGCCCTATGGGACTCCCAATCACGGCCGGTTGTGATACAGCCCAGGATCGAACCCGGGTCTGTAATGACGCCTCTAGCACTGCAGTTACCTGTATGTCTTAGAGTAGTCCTACATACTCTGTTTTACAGGAGGCTTACCATACTGTAAGACAGTAAATTCATGTTGAATGTTGGTTTTATTAGGGGTGGTTTTGACCCAGATTAAGCCTTAACATGGATTTCAATGGTGATTCTCTATTTAACATGCCTTTTAGTCCATGAGTACTTTAGGTTTAATCTGGGTCTGTGCAACCACCCCAGAATGTTTCACTAATCCTTACATCATAAAAGATCTTAAAGATTCCATACATGTATTCTCAAGTACTGTGTCATACTTTGTATTGCTAATGTTACAATTGGGACTTTTTCTTCATAATACATATTTTTTCCTGTCACTCATTTGCTCTGGTTCTGTGATTAAAGGGTGGTGTTATTCCTTCGATAGTGCCGAGGATGTTGCAGCTCTGTCTCAGTTGAGCAGTCTTTGTAAAGATGTCAAAGCAGCTTTATGAAGCCCTGGGTTTGGCTGCTGTCATGATTAAGGATGGAATGTGCAAGAGAGCGGGGACGGAGGTGCTTATTGAAATATGATGAATGAGATTAGGAGTCTGTCACAGTTTATGATCATGCAAATTAGCATCCATTGTTAAAAACACAATTGGCAGTGAAGTATAGTGAAGTTCGTGATCTAACACTCGCACTTGACTTTTTCCCCCTACTAGCACTGACTTTGCTGATAGATACTTTATTGAGGAAAAATGTTCTTACAATGACTGAGATAGTGTATGTGGTTGTCCCACCTAGCTACAGTGGGGAAAAAAAATATTTAGTCAGCCACCAATTGTGCAAGTTCTCCCACTTAAAAAGATGAGAGAGGCCTGTAATTTTCATCATAGGTACACGTCAACTATGACAGACAAATTGAAAAAAAAATATCCAGAAAATCACATTGTAGGATTTTTAATGAATTTATTTGCAAATTATGGTGGAATATAAGTATTTGGTCACGTACAAACAAGCAAGATTTCTGGCTCTCACAGACAGGTAACTTCTTATTTAAGAGGCTCCTCTGTCCTCCACTCGTTACCTGTATTAATGGCACCTGTTTGAACTTGTTATCAGTATAAAAGACACCTGTCCACAACCTCAAACAGTCACACTCCAAACTCCACTATGGCCAAGACCAAAGAGCTGTCAAAGGACACCAGAAACAAAATTGTAGACCTGCACCAGGCTGGGAAGACTGAATCTGCAATAGGTAAGCAGCTTGGTTTGAAGAAATCAACTGTGGGAGCAATTATTAGGAAATGGAAGACATACAAGACCACTGATAATCTCCCTCGATCTGGGGCTCCACGCAAGATCTCACCCCGTGGGGTCAAAATGATCACAAGAACGGTGAGCAAAAATCCCAGAACCACACGGGGGGACCTAGTGAATGACCTGCAGAGAGCTGGGACCAAAGTAACAAAGCCTACCATCAGTAACACACTACGCCGCCAGGGACTCAAATCCTGCAGTGCCAGACGTGTCCCCCTGCTTAAGCCAGTACATGTCCAGGCCCGTCTGAAGTTTGCTAGAGTGCATTTGGATGATCCAGAAGAGGATTGGGAGAATGTCATATGGTCAGATGAAACCAAAATAGAACTTTTTGGTAAAAACTCAACTCGTCGTGTTTGGAGGACAAAGAATGCTGAGTTGCATCCAAAGAACACCATACCTACTGTGAAGCATGGGGGTGGAAACATCATGCTTTGGGGCTGTTTTTCTGCAAAGGGACCAGGACGACTGATCCGTGTAAAGGAAAGAATGAATGGGGCCATGTATCGTGAGATTTTGAGTGAAAACCTCCTTCCATCAGCAAGGGCATTGAAGATGAAACGTGGCTGGGTCTTTCAGCATGACAATGATCCCAAACACACCGCCCGGGCAACGAAGGAGTGGCTTCGTAAGAAGCATTTCAAGGTCCTGGAGTGGCCTAGCCAGTCTCCAGATCTCAACCCCATAGAAAATCTTTGGAGGGAGTTGAAAGTCTGTGTTGCCCAGCGACAGCCCCAAAACATCACTGCTCTAGAGGAGATCTGCATGGAGGAATGGGCCAAAATACCAGCAAGAGTGTGTGAAAACCTTGTGAAGACTTACAGAAAACGTTTGACCTGTGTCATTGCCAAGAAAGGGTATACAACAAAGTATTGAGAAACTTGAAGAGATAGAATCATTAGATCATTTGTTTTGGTTCTGTCCATTTGTAGCTTGTTTTTGGACACAGGTCCAGGAATGGCTAAAGGATTGCAGATAGCATTACTGGGTGATCTGAAAAGTCATAGTCAATCAATCAATAATATAATAATACTTTTAGCAAAAATGTTTATTTTTAATTCACAATCTGTAGAAGCAATGAGAATAGAAAGGTTCAGAACTTTTGTAAAACATCACAGTACGGTTGAAATATATATGGCAAATAGAAATCCTATATGGATGGTGTTAAGAGATAGATGGGAGGTATTGAATAGAGTTGAAGGATGGGACTAATAACAAATAACAACAAATAATAACAAAGATAGCTAATAATGTAAGCATACTGTGTCCATAATAAGTATATAGGTTGTATGTTGGGAGCTTTTGGGAAAAAGCACAGTTAGAAAGATATGGCATTTAGAAGCAAACCGAATGGACATCATGAAAATGATCGGAGAGGTTGAGAGTAGAAGAAGTTCAGGAGCAAAAAAATAAATAAATATATATATATATATATATATATTAGGGCTGTCAAAAATAGCGCGTTAACGACGTTAATTAGTTGTTTGCTGTTAATTACGTCAATTTTTTTAACGCATTTCACGCATGCGCAGTGTGACAAATTATTCAGGTCAGGAAAGTGGTTGGGAGCTAGAGGCGAGATGGAGCAAGGTGAGCAAAGTGGGCCTATTGACGGATTCAAATATAAAAAGAATGATGATGGTACAGTTAACAAGTACAAGGTTATTTGCAAGATTTGTAAGAAGGAGTTTCAATTTCACCGGAGCTGTTCAAGCTTGAAGTACCATGTCAACGCCAAACATGCGTTTGCTGGGCCGTCAGATTCAGCAAGTGGTTTGCGCCAGACCACGCTGAATGTTTGCAGGCAATTAACAAAATCAACCTCAGATAATTTGACCAACACAATAGCAAAATGGATTGCAAAGGATTGTAGACCCATTAGCATTGTAGAAGACTCAGGTTTCCTTGATGTTTTGCAAGTGGCGTCTCAAGACTCATTCTATAAGCCACCGTCAAGAGCCACAGCCAAAGACAAATATTATGGTGTGTAGTATGTTTCAGCTTGATTTAAAACACCATTATTTGGCTGTGTTAATAAACAGACATAATATGAAAATTATGTATCTGTGTCCTGTTATTTATCTTTTGGTATGCATTTCAGAAAAAAAATGGTTAGGATTCAGGTGTAATTGCAAATAGTGATTAATCATGATTAATCCACTGAAAATTCTGATTAATTTGATTAAAAATTTTAATCATTTGACAGCCCTAATATATATAGAATTATTGTAAAATTAACTCTGTCCATAAGGTGTAGATAGTAAGTATAGACCGGAAGTAGAGGCCTGGGCGTTGTTGTTCACTAATTTACTCCAAGTAGGGAAAGGATGGTGGGGTTGAAAAGTAATAAAGGGGAATATATATATAAAAAATAAAATAAAACATGGGGGATTGGAAGTGATGCAGACAATTACATTGATAGAAGATACAATCTATCTGCAATATTAAGCTGATCCATTCCCCCCCCAAAATTAATAAATAAATAAATTAAAAAAATAAAATTAAAATAAAAAATTTAAAATAAAAAAATAGGATTGAGAAACTTTTGTTATTGACCAAATACTTATTTTCCACCATAATTTGCAAATAAATTCATTACAAATCCTACAATGTGATTTTCTGGATTTTTTTTTCTCATTTTGTCTGTCATAGTTGACGTGTACCTATGATGAAAATTACAGGCCTCTCTTATCTTTTTAAGTGGGAGAACTTGCACAATTGGTGGCTGACTAAATACTTTTTTGCCCCACTGTATTTTAAGATGAACGCAATAACTGTAAATCACTCTGGATAAGAGGATCTGCTAAATTACTCAAATGTAAATGTAAAAATGTAATCAGAGAGATCACTTTAACTCTGACTGTGAATTCTTAGCTACACATTCTTGGAATAATGTTTATTTTTATTTATTTTAATTTTAATTTTTTGGGGGGGTAGATCAGCTTAATATTGCAGATAGATTGTAACTTATATCAATGTAATTGTCTGCATCACTTCCAATCCCCCATGTTTTTTATATATATACTCCCCTTTATTACTTTTCAACCCCGCCATCCTTTCCCTACTTGGGGTAAATTAGTGAACAACAATGCCCAGGCCTCTACTTCCGGTCTATACTTACTATCTACACCTTATGGACACAGTCAATTTTACAATAATTCTATTTTATTTGTTTTTGCTCCTGAACTTCTTCTACTCTCAACCTCTCCGATCATTTTCATGATGTCCATCCGGTTTGCTTCTATATGCCATGTCTTTCTAACTGTGCTCTTTTCCAAAAGCTCCCAACATACAACCTATATACTTATTATGGACACAGTATGCTTACATTATTAGTTATCTTGTTATTATTTGTTGTTATTTGTAATTAGTCCCATCCTTCAACTCCATTCAATACCTCCCATCTATCTCTTAACACCATCCATATAGGATTTCTATTTGCCATATATATTTCAACCGTACTGTGATGTTTTACAAAAGTTCTGAACCTTTCTATTCTCATTGCTTCTACAGATTGTGAATTAAAAATAAACATTTTTGCTAAAAGTATTATTATATTGTTGATCGATTGACTATGACTTTTCAGATCACCCAGTAATGCTATCTGCAAGGTTAGCTCCAGGTAAATATTGTAATCCTTTAGCCATTCCTGGACCTGTGTCCAAAAACAAGCTACAAATGGACAGAACCAAAACAAATGATCTAATGATTCTGTCTCTTCACAGAAAAATCTGCAGAGCTGGGAAGATTGTATCCCCCATATAAATAACATTCTATTGGTAGCAAGAATTTTATATAATAATTTAAATTGAAAGATTCTAATTTTTGAATCCGGTGTAGTTTTGCGTGTCAGTTCATAAACACTATGCCATGGGATCGGTACGTCAAAAATCTCTTCCCAACTATTTTGCAATCTATATGGGACGGCTGTCAATCCTTTGGTCCTTAAGTGAAACTGCTATACTTTTTTATTTATCACAGTTTTCCTTAACCAATTATGTTCTTTAATGCAAGGCCGACGCCAGGACAGCGGAGTCACTCACCACCTTCCGGAGACATTTGAAACCCCACCTCTTTAAGGAATACCTGGGATAGGATAAAGTAATCCTTCTACCCCCCCCCCCCCCCTAAAAAAATAAAAAATAAAAAATAAATTATAAAAAAATATATATTAAAAAATATATACAATTTTTTTTTATTGTAAAGTGGTTATCCCACTGGCTATAGGGTGAATGCACCTATTTGTAAGTCGCTCTGGATAAGAGCGTCTGCTAAATGACGTAAATGTAATGTAATGTAATGTAATGTAAATGCCGACAGACAAGTTCCGTACTTTCTCCCCCTTCCACTTTCCTCTTCCACTTTTGCGGTAAGGCTGCAATTATTTGGTTGTAATTTTGGGTAGAGCAGACATTTCCATATGTTTTTGTTAGCTCCACCAGTCCTACCGATGATATCATTTACGATGATTATACCTTTTTTAAACATTCTGTCAAAAAATAAAGGTTTTTTGTCAATTAGTATATTTGAATGTAACCACAATATTTGTTGCATTATTTGTTCTGTCGTTTCTGGAGGATTAAATTGAAATTGCAACCAACTTTCTATGGCTTGTTTTAGAAATAGTGATATTTGGGAGATGATTTCCTTTTCAAATAACTGAAAATGAGTTGTTGTAATCTGAATAAAGGGGAAAAGGCCATTCTTGAACATTGGGTGAGACAATCTTACTAATTTGCTTGAGAATTGTGGTCCTCTGTAGCTCAGCTGGTAGAGCATGGCGCTTGTAACGCCAAGGTAGTGGGTTCGATCCCCATAGACCACCCATACACAAAAAACATATATATATTATGCACGCATGACTGTAAGTCGCTTTGGATAAAAGCGTCTGCTAAATGGCATATTATTATTAGAACCAATTTCAGATTTAAGTATAACTTTTGTATGACTGAAGCTTTTAGTGATAGGTCTAATGCTTTAATATTTAATAATTTCTGTCCTCCGAATTCATATTCATTATATAAATAGGCCCTTTTAATTTTGTCTGGTTTGCCGTTCCAAATAAAATTGAATATTTTTTTCTCATATAATTTTAAAAACTGTTCGCTAGGCGTAGGCAAGACCATAAGCAAATAGGTAAACTGGGATAATACTAAAGAGTTAATCAGGGTGATTTTTCCACAAATTGACAGGTATTTACCTTTCCATGGTAGTAAGATCTTATCTATTTTTGCTAACTTTCTATTAAAATGTATTGAAGTGAGATCATTTATTTCCTTTGGGATATGTATTCCGAGTATATCCAATGTTTTTGTTAGGTAGATTCCTTTTTATTGAGTTTTATTGGAGTGGATTATGACATTCCAGTCAACATGGTTAATTCCTGTTTTTCTAATCCATGTAGTTTGGGCTTTACAATGGGATTTCCAACACAGGGGGCAGTTAACTTAAGGTTAATATAGTTTAATGTTTCACTGTTATAACTCTGATGACCAGGGATTTTAAAACATCCTTTAAGAAGCTACTCTTGCAATGCAGGGGGCTTTAGCCGTCAGACGTGGCTGTCATCTCAATACATGTTGTCTGTTCTCCGCTGAGCACAAACTCTGGGTTTTCCTCCATTTTCCCTTCACAATGTAACAGTTGTTTTTGATATATGGAACTAATGGTTAGTGTCGGGAGTCCTATTAGTGCCCGCTACCTTTCATCTGTCAGGGTCACTCTTAGCACAGGAGACTCTGTATCCAGGCCATTTCAGACCTCCATCAAAGCTGTGCAGCTTCTCTCTCTCTCTCCCGCTCTCCTCCTCTCCCCCTCTCTCTCTCTTTCTCTCTCACACACACACACACACAGGCTCACTCTCTCACATTCCTGCTCCCCCCGACACTATTTTCAAAATGTTCAGCGTTCTTTTTGCCATCGTACAACAGCTCTGAGCCAGACACACATTCACCCCTCCTCCTTACCTCTCAACTATTACCTTCCCAGCTTCCCCCTTAAGGTAAACAACACTGCATGTCCAATAACAAAGGCTGATAATCCCTTCTTGTCGTTTTTTATTTCCCTCCCGTCCCCTCTTCTCCCAACGCCAGACGAGATCGACATGCTCGAGCGCCTGTGGCTTTCGGGGATCTGTCACAACGACAAGATTGAGGTGATGAGCTCCAAGCTGGACATTGACAACATGGCGGGGGTCTTCTACATGCTGCTGGTGGCCATGGGGCTCAGTCTGCTGGTGTTCGCCTGGGAGCACCTGGTGTACTGGAAGATCAGGCACTGCCTGGGCGGCTCCGGTGGCATGGACTTCCTTTTGGCCCTCAGCAGGGTGAGTTACTGACTGAGTGGTGGTAGTGGTGGTAGTGATGCCCCCTGGTGGTGGTAGTGGTGGTGGTGGTAGTGATGCCCCCTGGTGATGGTGAAAGGGAAAGGGCTTGGTGCATCAATACATCACATGTTTAGGCAGTACTGTTCAAAAGGTAGGTCCTTCTATCAAAATAGGCTGTATTACTTCAATTAATTCAAGTATGCAGTGACCTTGTTTAAAGGTGACCAAGTCAAAATGGAGCCTAATTTTCTTTTGTGTTTTCTTACTGCTGCGTTCTACGCTGATGTTCCCGGGATATGTCAGACTGTGACTCCCGCTTTCAATTTCAAAGAATGTTGATTCATGTGCTCAACGGACTATGTTGATTCATGTCCATCAGATTTGTGTCCTCCCGATAATTCAGATTTAGTGGGATGACTCTTGTTTTTCATTAAGACGTATTGGTATTGAATGAATCACCTTCAAGTAAAGGTGATAAAGCTGTTATGATTTCCATGGCCCCGCCATTCAACACACTTAACCGATAATTGTAGCCTAGCAGTCTTTTAAGGCAGTAAATGACCTGTATTAGACCTGTCATAAGTTCATCTTCTGCCCTCATTAGAATTTTGTGGTCAGTTGCCTCCTTTCCCAGAGTACAGAGTAGAGAGAGATTGCATAGAGCGGCATCCACAATATTCATGGCACGTCACATTCTATGCTAGAGGGGAGATTATAATTTTTAAAAGAGTCAGTTCTGACTTACTGTTTGAGCAGTGCAGTGGGAGCTCCAGAGTACGCAGCACACTAGGTGGTAGTTTAAAAAGATCCTTTGAACTGAAGCTTGAGTGCACTGTAATTGCAGACACTGAGGTAAGTGTATGCAGACCTCTATGGGGACACATTTCTGCTACATTTCTACCACAACATATGTAACCTATTTTTACGAGACTTTACGAGACTCATGAGTTTTTAAGCGACTTTCAGTATCAGTATTCCCATCTAGGGATACTGGGATGTGTAGTTTGCTAGCTGTATCCTAATTAGCTTTCCCTTCTATCTCTACCCAGGGTATGTACAGTTGCTGCAGGTTTGAAGATGAGACCATCTCTGGAGGCCTCAAAAACACACTTCCCCTATATCAGAGTGTTCCCACAATGCCACCTCCACCCCAATCCCACATCTCAGCAGCTGTAACCTGTAACACTACTCTTGTCATGGTGCAGCAGCAGCAGATGCATCATCACCAGCAGCAGCAGCAGCAGCAGCAGCAACAACAAGCATACAGCATGCTTCCTGGTGCATCTCCTCCAACTACTGGGCACTCTGCAATGGCCCTTGGGCCATCAAACAGTCCCCTTTTGGAGGGTCCTATGCCGTGCTCCACTTTTCTGCCTCGCCATGACCGCAGATTGGCTGTTGTAGACCGCTGGAACCGTCCCAAGCCCAGCATGGACAAACCTATTGGTGGCAGCGGTGGGATCCCAGACATGGCACAGTTTCAACAGGGCTTGCCCCCTCATTGGGCTGGGGGAGCCAGTGGAGGGGACGGGGGCCTAGATGAATACAAGCGATACTATGGCCCGATCGATCCAGAGGGCTTAGGGGCAAATGCTGACCCACAAACAGGTGGCTCCCAAACCCCCAAAATGAACCAGAGGGGGACAAAGTCCTCAGGAATGCCACGGCTACCTTCTAAAGGACCGCCCCCTGGGCACTTAATGTCCAAGCCCCCTCTACTGCTCCCCTCATCCCCACATCGGCCGCCATTTTGGAGAAGAGGCAGCCTCCCGAAAAGAAAGGGCTCCGGGGGGCCTCTGTATGAAAACATCCTCCCCTTGGGGAGAAGAGGGGGAGGGCGGTACGGCGCAAGGGATGGAGGTGGCAGACGAGGCCGTCACCCTCCCCCACTCCCATTGCCTGTTCCTGTCTCGTCCCCTGCCCACACTACCCCTACCACTCCCTCTCACTCCGCCCTCTACACCTCCAGCTCCTGCTCCTCCACCTCATCCAGTTCATCCTCGTCCTCATCCTCCATCTCCCTCTCACGCTCCAACTCACCCACATCCTCCACCACCTCATACACATCGTCACAAAGTTTTAAGTACAGGGCTGGCAGTAGGGATGTCGAGGACGTCTATGACACTGATGAGCTGACGGAGGAGTCTAGCCTCCTGCTAGGACGGAGAAAGGGCAAATCCCGACGCATGTCCTCTCGCTCACTGCCTTGCAGTCCACCCCCTCCGCCTGTCCCACCCCGCAAGCCTTGTCTACAGTATGAGAGAGAGAGGGCTGGGAGCCAGCTAGCCCAGCTGCAGGAGTGGTGGACCTCCTGGGGCGAGAGAGAAAGACGCAGAGGAACAGGAACCAGGGCTGAGGGGAAGGAGGAGAAACGGCATCACAAAGAGAGAGAAAGGGAGAGAAAGAGAAGGAAGAAAGGCCGGAAGAAAAAAAAGAGAGAGGAAAAGGAGAGAGAGCGGGAGCGCAAGCGGCATAAAGTGAAAAAGAAGAGGAAGAAAGAGGAGAAGTTGAAGAGAAGAGATCAGGGCAAGCGATCAGAGCACGAGGAGGGAGATGGTGAGAAGAGAGGGCAGCTCAAAGCGATAACGCAAGAGGCCTACTCCTCCTACCCTGCTCTGAGGCGTGACTCTATGCGGAAAAAGAGTGAAAGTTCTATCAGAAGTTACGGATGGGATATTCCACGGGATGAAGAGAGGAGAGAGAGAGAGGATAAGGAAAGAGATGATGGAGAGGACACTAGAGGGAAGGAAAGGCACATAAGTCCTTACTCTCGCCACAGGCATGCAGGTAGGCCTTCCAGTTCCAGCAAGCAGTACCAGAGCTCCAGTAAACCCTCAACCTCTGTCAAATTCTGGGGAGCGGGAAACCCATCGTCAGAGACTCCTTCATCTGCATTTCTACCACTGATCCCTCTCTCATCCATACGCAGGAGTAAGGGTTCAGATAGAGAGGCCCTAGGGAAAGAAGGGGAGACGTGCCCCCTTTTGGGCAGGAATGAGAGAGTGGAGGTTCACTCCAAAGAAGGTCTGTCGTTTCATGAGTGGGATTCCGAAGATGAGGATGAAAAGGAAAGGAGAAAAGTGGAGCAAGAGAAGAGACATGAAAGAAGAAGAAGGACTGCATCAGAGTCCGAAAGGGAAAGTGATAAGATGGTGGGCATCTATTCAGACAACGACGGCTCCTCGGGAGAATTTGGAAAGTTCGAAAGGTACTGGGAGGGTCATGAGGGTAGAGCGGTTGGGGGAATAGGAGGGGGAGGTTGGTTTTTCGGCACTTATCCCGCCAGAGAAAAAGCAGGCAGCATAAACAGTAGGGATGACTCGTTATTGGGGCGTGGGGAGGGATGGGGCGGAGCCGGGGGAGCCGGGGAAGGTGGCTGTGGATCAGGTGGAACCTGGGGTTCAGGGAGGATAGGTGGTACACAGTGGCCTCCACCTCCATTGACCACACCAGCTCCTCGAAGATACTGGTCCGTGGACAAGCTTCCCGTGAAGGAGGAGAAGAAAGAGAAACGGAAGGTCAAGGTCAAAGGGCGAGGTTTTGTGGCTTGCAACTGCCAATCTGCCCTCGAACATCAACACGCTCACTCTAAATGGGCCAGGGTGAGCTCTCGTAGCCAGGAAGAACTATTTCTACACTGTCAAAGCTTCGTGAGCAGCGCCAATTCCAAACGGCATTCCTCCAAACCCAACAGGACCCAGAATCAACCCAAATCGGGAAGCCAGTCCAACCTCAGCATCCAACGGACGGACCGCATTCGACAGCCTTCTACATCGCAGGCCCTCATCCCCTCCCTCCCTCCACCAACACTCCCAGCCCTTCCTGCCCCTCCCTCCTCATCCCATCCCATCCACATCCCTCCTCCGAACTCCTCCTCTTCAGTCTCATCTCCCTCTGTAGTATCCTCCACCCCAGGTGCCCCCCAGCCGTCTTCTATGGCTTCTGCTAGTGCCAAACTCCTGTACCAGAGACTGCGCTCAGTGCCCATGCCCCAAAGGTTACAGTCACCTCACCTGCCCCTCAAGGCCAAGAGCCTCTGCTCACGGAGGGGGTCCGCACACTTCTCCAGTGTGGAGAGCGAGGTGTGAGGTGAATCAAAGACACCTAACTGGATAGGAACCGCTGACCTATTCAGAAACCTTGGGTCATGACTGTGCGGCAACTGCAGTCCTGTAACTCTTGCACAACCCCCATTGTCCAGTCAGAGGGAGTGCACAGCAATGTCATGTTTACTGGGACTCTCTTCATTCTGGTCAGAGTATCTGTAAGACTACATGTGTTGTTGGTAAACTGAAATTGGTTTTAGAAGTGGGATCTCAGAAATGGGTCCGTCCTACTGACAGGGCGTGTCTTTGGATCTTGAAGTGAAGTGGTTATTATTGTTCAATTATATTTTCTCATGAGGGCTCAGGTACTCATTCATAGGCCTCCCTACTGAGGGCTCCAATGCAGAAACATTTGACTTACATCCCTAAACATTAACCTCCAACGTTCCTTTACCAAACTGTTTACACCTCACAGACCTGTGAAATCTGAGGTCATAGTTGTGTATGTTCTATGTTTCACGTTTAGGGAGAATAGAATAGTAGCTAGCCCTCTCTGTTTCCCCATTCACCTCTCAAACTCATATTTGATATTCTGTGTGTCTGTGTTTTACCGTGTTTGTATTCTTGACAACAGGGTAAGTCGACTGTGACTGATCTTATACTGTGCCAAACTTCAGTGGAGCTTACATATAATGCTGTTTCATTTATACCATAGGTACTCCCCCATTCATGTCCCTCTTGAGCAATACATTACCTGCAGACCAACAGTTCATGCATTTTATATTTTAAAAGGTTATTTTACTATAGTGTTATTATAAATTGAGACAAATGTATTCATTATGACAAAATGTAAGCACTGTGCTGTACTATATTGGGTACACGCAAAATGTTTTCAACTACCTGACGTCATTGGCAGCATCCCCCCACCCCCCACCCCCCCATAAAACAGAATGTAGCCTTGACCTAGTCTGCTGCAACTATAAAGACACTTTAAGATTGTAGCATTTTGGGGGGGCGGGGGCGAGGGGGCCGACTATGTACAAAACCATTGTGTAAATGCTAGATGGAATTGTCGGACATGTGGCCACACAGGTGGTCAGAATTCATTCTCTTTGTCCCAGTAATGATGTCAACATGATAGGTGCCTAAAGGATGCTACCAGAGATGTGTTTGTAAATCCGTAATCAAGAGCTAGATTATTCATAGCAATTTGACAGTAAAGCTGATACCTGCACAGTCAGATGTACTTTCAAATCAGCCAGTTTTCCACCAACCTTTAGCATTAGCAACAGGAAGTTGATTAGCGGAGAGTGAATACTGTTACCACTTTTTGTACATGTTGTCAGTAACCCACAAGGCTAGTTCCATCTTCTCCATATAGTCTGTTTAGCTCATTAATCTGCCTGTGACTGCATCTGAGCCATACTTCAGCTGAAGAAAAAAAGAGTAACCTAAGTTAACACAAAATTGTTGTGTAAAGTTTATCTGCATTTCTTTGAATATCTAGATATATATCACATATGTATTTGTGGAGTTGGGTAGTGTTAGAGAAATTGTTGTTTAGCATCTTGATATGGGGATATTGTTTATAATTCCAGTGCCATTAGAGAAGATATGAATATTCCATGTGAAGAAAATATCTCCCTTTTTTCACCCACAACTTGGAGCACTCTTTGTTGCCAAAAGTATAGGTTTTCATTCTTAAAACTTGGGTAACCCAAGAGCGATAGGAACACAATGGAAGCAGTGCTTTGCTTGTTACAATCAACAGCTTACAAGAATCCAATGAGGAAGCTAACCGTGGGTGAAATGTTACCTGCCAAGGTATTTGTACCACAAATTAACGAACATCTCTGCCCCTTCTCCTTATGTCTATTTGTTGTGTTGATGAGTGTCTGCAATTGTAAACCGTTCCTATTTTTTATTAAGTATCTGTGAATATTTCGTTAATCTCAATAATAGCATATCTATATATAATAATATATTTCAAAGGTAAGATCTTATATGTTAAGTTTGTCTACTAAATTTAGAGTATTATCTATGAAGCTGTCTTTTTGTCTGTCCTCCCTTGTCTCAAAACCCAGTGAAATCAGAGACCAGTACCTAACTGTGTTCTTACCGACCATCGACCACGATTAGTTAACAATGATATTCGCAATGTGACGGAGGTGTGTGTCTGACGACCGTGTCACTGTAGTAGTGTGAGTTTGGGCCTTGGCTGTAACACACTATTAATAACAATTTGATTATAAGGTATTTTACCAGGGCATAGTCTGCCCAATAACACCACTGTCTGGTGAGATACTGGGCCTGGATTTCAACTGGACCAATGAGTTGAAGTGTACAGCGACTTCTTTAATCACCGAAACTCAATGCAGCCTAGCGGGCAGCAGCAGGCTTTTTTGCGTCATGCAGCAGTATACTATCCATGGTGAGCCATACCAGGACTGTGGTGTGTGTTCCCTCTCTGCAAAGCTGCGTCTGTCATGCTGAAATAAACAGAAACACACTGTGTTCCTCCATAATAATCCCCACTGTAGCGCCCCGTCCGGCGCTGTCTCTGTCAGCTAACCCTGCGCAGTCTTTACTACACACTGTGTCCAGACGGACTTGCACTGCGGTCACTGTGTGAGAATCAATGTGCCAAACTGGGGCAGAACACAGTGTTTACGTTGGCTGCCGCACCACTGAAAAGACAATACTGTGCTGTACTGCAAGCAGAACAGAATAAAAATAATTTTCGTATTAAAACCTCTTCCGTCCATTTATATTTTTCTTTCTGTCGGGGTGCGGGAGGGATGATTGGGAAAGCGTGGAGAGAGTGAGTTATCTGTTCACATATCTCCATGAGCACATGTGCAGAATACAATCTGTCCTTAGAAAATAATTGTTGTTACACTGCAATTACAGTATACAGTACAATTGTCCGTTATTGCAATACAAAAGTTATATCACCACTTAAAATTATATCACTAATTTCTCTAATATTGAGTGAGTCTACACTGAATTCATTCACAGCATGTTTATTGTGTAACATATGTATGTAATGCATGTTAACGTATTCTGTTCTATGTATAGATGACAGAACACTTGTCATATTGGCTGAACAGCCCTGTTCACTCTCCTGTTCCTACTAGACAAACTAGAGC
>NW_028166897.1:0-95804 GCF_964263955.1 Coregonus lavaretus
TCCCTAATATTCTGAACCCATTCTCTCGATATATTCTATTGAGTCTGTTGAAAAATTCAAATTAAAAGGTACGCTGTATTTAAAGGGATGGCTTAAGATAAATGTACTGAAAACCCTATTGAACGAAAATCTGTTGGCCAGCAAGTGGGAGGGTTTTCAGCGGTTGAATGAAATGTATTCAGCGTGCGCAAGGGAACCATGCCTGCAAAGCCCGTTACGCACCTGCATTAGGTAAGTCTGAATACCAACTACTGAGAAGTGCATAGGAAAGGTGTACATTTCCTATGTCGGAATCGGCCCCTTACTGAATAGGATACTTAGTTCATCCTTAAACTGGCACTCATTGTTTTAAACAAATGCTAATGTTTTATCAGGTGGGAAATAGTGCTGTTCTATGACTGAGAAACCGTTATTAAAAATCCATTATTAACTTGGATTGTATAACTTATTATTTAGGCTAATTATTTATTTGTTCACTTTCATTGACCATATAGTCAGTGTAAGGTTTTGTCATTCTGTAAGGAAGGCGTGAATGTTTTGACCACCAGATAGATCAAACATATGTCGATGTGTCATAAAATGTATTAAATTGGGACTGTGGACCCTATCACCAAATTCCTTTGTGCTCTCTCCTTCCATAATCTGTTCTTTACTGTATCCAGAGAGATCACCATTGGCCTTACAATGTTGGCTTCAGTGCTCTGTACCTGTGTATGTGTCATGTTCTACCCTTCAAGCTCCTAGGTAGAAAGATTAATTATCATTATCAATTATTTTGGTGGGTGTTTGAGTGGCACTCAAACTATCAAACTATGGATAAACCTCCTGACCTACTGTTTTGACCTGATTCACACTGAAGACCTGCTGAATCCAGATAACAGTAATAATCAGCAGTATGCTTTTCACTGAGTAAAGCCCATAGACTAAACCAGTCCACAAGATACGGAGAGAGAGAAAGACAGGCAGAGAGAGAGAGAGAAGAGAGAGAGAGAGAGAGAGAGAGAGAGAGAGAGAGAGAGAGAGAGAGAGAAAGAGAGAGAGAGAGAGAGAGAGAGAGAGAGAGAGAGAGAGAGAGAGAGAGAGAGAGAGAAGAGAGAGAGAGAGAGAGAGAGAGAGAGAGAGAGAGAGAGAGAGAGAGAGAGAGAGAGAGAGAGAGAGAGAGAGAGAGAGAGAGAGGGGAAAGGAAAGAGAGGAGGAGAGGATCGAAAGATACAAGTAGAAGGAGAGGGAGAAAAAAATGGAAAAAAGAGGGACCACTTATCTCCCCTCCAACCCCCTGTTGGGACACTTCACTAAAGCTGCCCTCCCTACCGCTGGGCTATTTCAAGTTGGCAGAAGTCAAGAGGACGCTGAGTGAGAAGGAGATGTATAGTTTCCTTTTCTCCCAGCCAGCCAGCTCGTCAGCAAGGCAGACCTCATGAAACCTCTACTCTATCTCCCTCTCTCTCACTCTCCCTTCCTCCACCCCTCCCTCCTTCCCTCCCTCTCTCCATTACTCCTTCCCTCCCTCCCTCCCTCCCTCACAGGCCTTCAGATGGATACAATGACACCTCACAGGGGATCTTTAGTAATCTCTTGACCTGCCACCCCTGCCTTGCCCTGCCGCCTCGCCTGCTGGCTTCATCCATCCTTCCGTTGGCTCTGCTCTGCATTCTGTGTTGGGGAGGGGAGGTGGTTGCTGTACAAGTATTTGTCACAAATGGCACCCTATTTCATATGGCACCCTGTTTCATAGGGAATAGGGTGCCATTTGGGATGCAGCCCATGTGTGTTGGGGAGGGGAGGTGGTTGCTGTGCATGTGGTTTGGGGAGAGGTGTGCAATGTGAATGTGTGTTGGGCAGGGCTCTAAATAACATGTTTTAATTGGTAGCACTGGTGCTCCCGACTTTTAAAAGTTAGGAGCACAACATAGAATTGGACATATTGCCAAATTCTCTAAAATGACGTTGGAGGCATCTTATGGTAGAGAAATGAACATTAAATTATCTGGCAACAGCTCTGGTGGACATTCCTGCAGTCAGCATGCCAATTGCACGCTCCCTCAAAACTTGAGACATCTGTAGCATTGTGTTGTGTGACAAAACCGCACGTGTTAGGGCCTTTTATTGACCCCATCACAAGGTGCACCTGTGTAATGATCATGCTGTTCAATCAGCTTCTTGATATGCCACACCTGTCAGGTTTATCTTGGCAAAGGAGAAATGCTCACTAACAGGGATGTAAAAAAATATGTGTACACAAAATCTGAGAGAAATAAGCTTCTTGTGCATATGGGAAATATCTGGGATCTTTTATTTCAGCTAATGAAACATGGGACCAAGACTATATTTTTGTTCAGTATACAAAGCCATTTGTGGAATATGATTAATGATTTTTATTTGGATCCCCATTAGATGTTGAAAAAGCAGCAGCTATTCTTCCTGGGTTCCGCACAAAACATAGAACATGACAAAAAACATAACACTAATGGACAGGAACAGCAACACAAATTTAAACTAAGAATATTAGGTTTCTACATTGTGTAAAAGCACTATTTTCCTATTGAAATGCATGACATTGACAATTGTACACTGTCTCTTTAAGAACATATTGTGCTGATGAAGTGCAAGACGTCAGTCATCGGTCGTGTTCCCCTGCTCAGATGTTGCATGCACCAACCAATGGTTGCATGCCACGTCATCGACTGTGCCTTCAGGCACCAGATTATTATAACATGATGTGCTTAGCTGGTACATAAACTACCTATCCAGGCATTGTAAATCCTGGCATGTGCCATCAACGCCTGGGCAGAGGAATGCGCCCATTCATTCATTGCTATGATCATTGATCTCTTCAAGAAGCTATCCCTTTTCCTTTTTTCTTCTGTGTCCCCAGATGTTCAGATATAGCCTACTAGTAGAGTTACCAGGTGGGTTGCAACGAAGATGTGGAACTTCGCATGGAGCACCGTGTTAGCGCAGGTTTTCTTTAAACAACACTAACAGGAGATTACATGAACTTGTGTGCTAAAATTAGCTTGATTGCAATGAAAAATCCACAAGAATAAAACAGAGATTTAGCTGCTTATATAACTCAATCACGATTTACATTACAGTCATTTAGCAGACGCTCTTATCCAGAGCGACTTACATTTAATTTTTTTTATACTGGCCCCCCATGGGAATCAAACCCACAACCCTGGCGTTGCAAACGCCATGCTCTCCCAACTGAGCTACATCCCTGCCGGCCATTCCCTCCCCTACCCTGGACGATGCTGGGCAAATTGTGCGCCGCCCCATGGGTCTCCCGGTCGTGGCCGGCTACGACAGAGCCTGGATTCGAACCAGGATCTCTAGTGGCACAGCTAGCACTGCGATGCAGCGCCTTAGACCACTGCGCCACTCGGGAGACTTACTTACTAAATTTACTGGATTTAGTAACACATTTCAAAATATTTTACCCCTGATCTTGATAAGAAAATGACCATACCAGACAATTTTATTTTCAAAATAAGGATTACATATGCTGGAAACAAAGACAATAATAACAGTAGGGTACAACATTAGTTTTCCATTCATACAACGTGTCGGGTAAATTGCCACAGAAGATTTGCCGTGGAAAAAGAATAAATACTTTATTTCAGTTGTATGGAATGATTGTCATATAGATAAATCACCCTTACTCTGCTCCAAAAGTTTGTCTAAGTTGTTCCGATGATAATACCCAACAGCGAGCAAGCATATCTTGAAAGACTTTGGTAGCAAGCAGGACTAAGGTAACACTCAGCTTTTAGGGAGCGGTAATGAGGTGACCAATAATGGTTGCAATTGAGATCAGCTGTGCAGGTGAATTTAACGTGTATTGATGGTTTAACGAGAGATCAGCTGGCGATAATCTGGTGGCAGTCGATGGTTGCAATAAGCCCACCAGGTTTTTAGCTAGCTAGCTAATGAGGTAACATGGCTGAACAAGGTGTAAACAAATGGCCTATGAGTAGTTTTTTAGAACAGTTCATGAATGTAAAATGCCATAGGAAGAAAGAAAACACTGCGGCGGTAATATGGGTCATATCTTCTGAACTGTTGAGGCTAGAAACAAGCCGTCTTTGTTGTAGTAATGGTACAACCATGATGCTAGCAAATATGCGCTTGATTTTTTTCCCTCTAGGGCACTTGGAAACAACGGTAGAGCAAAGCCTAATCATAACTAGCACTGACTTTGCTGATAACTTCTGTATTGAGAATAAATGTACTTACTACGACTGTGATATGTGTTTGTCTCACCTAGCCATTTTAAGATGAATGCACTTACTGTAAGTCGCTTTGGATAAAAGAGTCTGCTAAATGACTAAAATGTAAATTATAACAATTATTATATGGGTGATTTTTATATGGGTGGATATGATCCCCATCACCTAGGACTTGACATAGGTTAATCAAATCTCACATTTTTGTCAATTTCTGCTCAATCTTGCATGCTTTCTCAAACAGCTATAACTGTATATGCATTCGTAAATCAGTTTTTCTTTCTTGAGTTGGGCTCTGGGATGTAACAACCGTTGAGCATCTGCGCTTATGGTTGATTGTGGAGGAAAGGGGTTGAGTGTGTGTGTGTGTGTGTGTGTGTGTGTGTGTGTGTCCATCCCACATCTGTTGCAAGGGGGTAAGGATGTTAGGGAGAATGTAGGACGAAACAATAAATAATAATTGCTTGACAAAAATATAATGTATGTCACGATCGTCTACCAGAGAGGAGGACCAATGCACAGCGTTGAAGGTGAACATATTATATTTATTTAATGATCACACGATCAAAACAACAAACGAAAAACGTGACGTCTATGGTTTCAACACAAACCAATACGAACAAGAAACCACAAACACAAAGTGAAAGACAGACAGTTAAATATGGCTCCCAATCAGAGACAACCAGCTGACACTCGTTGCCTCTGATTGGGAGTCACTCAGGCCAACATAGATAGACAACGACTAGAACCTAAACAAAATAAACACCCTGGCTCAACATCCGAGAGTCCCCAGAGCCAGGGCGTGACAGTACCCCCCCCCAAAGGCGCGGACTCCGACCGCGCCAACCAACCACAACAGGGGAGGGACCGGGTGGGCACTCCGCCTCGGCGGCGGATCCGGCTCCGGACATGACCCAGGCACGGGTTGTGCTGGACTGACGACGCGCACCCCTGGCTTGGTGCGTGGAGGAGGAACGGGCCTTACCAGGCTGACGACGCACACCGTAGGCTTGGTGCGTGGAGCAGGGACAGGCCGGACTGGGCTGACGAAGCACACCACTGACTTGGTGCGGGGAGCAGGAACGGGCCGAGCCGGGCTGACGAAGCGCACCACTGCCTTGGTGCGGGGAGCAGGAATGGACCGGACCGGGCTGACGAAGAGCACCCCTGACTTGGTGCGGGGAGCAGGAATGGGCCTTACCAGGCTGACGACGCACACCGTAGGCTTGGTGCGTGGAGCAGGGACAGGCCGGACCGGGCTGACGAAGCGCACCCCTGACTTGGTGCGGGGAGCAGGAATGGGCCGGACCGGGCTGACGAAGCGCACCCCTGACTTGGTGCAGGGAGCAGGAATGGGCCGGACCGGGCTGACGACGCGCACCACTGACTTGGTGCGGGGAGCAGGAATGGGCCGGACCGGGCTGACGACGCGCACCACTGACTTGGTGCGGGGAGCAGGAACGGTCCGCGCCGGGCTGACGAAACGCACCACAGACTTGGTGGGAGTGGCAGGAACAGGCCGGACCGTACTGGGAACACACACCACTGGCCCTACGTGAGGATCAGGAACAGGCCGGACCGGACTGGCAACACACGCCAGTACCTCTCGCCGTGCCTCTACAACCTCCTTCCCCCTGGTGACCAGTGACTCCCGTAACCTGGCGGCCTCCTCTGCCAACCCGCTGGACCGCTCTATCGCGGCCTCCTGCTGCCCCGACGTCGTGAGCCCCCCCCTAAAAATTTTCTGGGGGTCTCTCCTCCCCGTGGGCCAGGCCTCCATCGTTCTCGCCCAACTCTCGCTCCTCTGTCTCCAACTCCCGCCATTCAGCTCCTCAATGGGCTTGACCCAGTCGAAGCTCTTCCTCAACTGGTCCCAAGTCCACCCTCTCTGCTCCTCACTAGGCTTGATCCAGTCGAGGTTGCCACGGAGATCTGCTAGCGATGGCTCCTGGACACGCTGCTTGGTCTGGTTTTGGTGGTTTCTTCTGTCACGATCGTCTACCAGAGAGGAGGACCAATGCGCAGCGTTGAAGGTGAACATATTATATTTATTTAATGATCACACGATCAAAACAACAAACGAAAAACGTGACGTCTATGGTTTCAACACAAACCAATACGAACAAGAAACCACAAACACAAAGTGAAAGACAGACAGTTAAATATGGCTCCCAATCAGAGACAACCAGCTGACACTCGTTGCCTCTGATTGGGAGTCACTCAGGCCAACATAGATAGACAACGACTAGAACCTAAACAAAATAAACACCCTGGCTCAACATCCGAGAGTCCCCAGAGCCAGGGCGTGACAATGTAATGCAATGGCAATCCGGGTTATAGATAACAATCCTTTGCATGAATTGCCAACATTATTACGCATATTAATTGACAATGATGGAAATTAAGACATTGCTTGTCCATATACAGTGGGGGAAAAAAGTATTTAGTCAGGCACCAATTGTGCAAGTTCTCCCACTTAAAAAGATGAGAGAGGCCTGTCATTTTCATCATAGGTACACATCAACTATGACAGACAAATTGAGAAAAAAAAATCCAGAAAATCACATTGTAGGATTTTTAATGAATTTATTTGCAAATTATGGTGGAAAATAAGTATTTGGTCACCTACAAACAAGCAAGATTTCTGGCTCTCACAGACCTGTAACTTCTTCTTTAAGAGGCTCCTCTGTCCTCCACTCGTTACCTGTATTAATGGCACCTGTTTGAACTTGTTATCAGTATAAAAGACACCTGTCCACAACCTCAAACAGTCACACTCCAAACTCCACTATGGCCAAGACCAAAGAGCTGTCAAAGGACACCAGAAACAAAATTGTAGACCTGCACCAGGCTGGGAAGACTGAATCTGCAATAGGTAAGCAGCTTGGTTTGAAGAAATCAACTGTGGGAGCAATTATTAGGAAATGGAAGACATACAAGACCACTGATAATCTCCCTCGATCTGGGGCTCCACGCAAGATCTCACCCCGTGGGGTCAAAATGATCACAAGAACGGTGAGCAAAAATCCCAGAACCACACGGGGGGACCTAGTGAATGACCTGCAGAGAGCTGGGACCAAAGTAACAAAGCCTACCATCAGTAACACACTACGCCGCCAGGGACTCAAATTCTGCAGTGCCAGACGTGTCCCCCTACTTAAGCCAGTACATGTCCAGGCCCGTCTGAAGTTTGCTAGAGTGCATTTGGATGATCCAGAAGAGGATTGGGAGAATGTCATATGGTCAGATGAAACCAAAATAGAACTTTTTGGTAAAAACTCAACTTGTCGTGTTTGGAGGACAAAGAATGCTGAGTTGCATCCAAAGAACACCATACCTACTGTGAAGCATGGGGGTGGAAACATCATGCTTTGGGGCTGTTTTTCTGCAAAGGGACCAGGACGACTGATCCGTGTAAAGGAAAGAATGAATGGGGCCATGTATCGTGAGATTTTGAGTGAAAACCTCCTTCCATCAGCAAGGGCATTGAAGATGAAACGTGGCTGGGTCTTTCAGCATGACAATGATCCCAAACACACCACCCGGGCAACGAAGGAGTGGCTTCGTAAGAAGCATTTCAAGGTCCTGGAGTGGCCTAGCCAGTCTCCAGATCTCAACCCCATAGAAAATCTTTGGAGGGAGTTGAAAGTCTGTGTTGCCCAGCGACAGCCCCAAAACATCACTGCTCTAGAGGAGATCTGCATGGAGGAATGGGCCAAAAATACCAGCAACAGTGAGTGAAAACCTTGTGAAGACTTACAGAAAACGTTTGACCTGTGTCATTGCCAACAAAGGGTATATAACAAAGTATTGAGAAACGTTTGTTATTGACCAAATACTTATTTTCCACCATAATTTGCAAATAAATTCATTAAAAATCCTACAATGTGATTTTCTGGATTTTTTCTCTCTCATTTTGTCTGTCATAGTTGACATGTACCTATGATGAAAATTACAGGCCTCTCTCATCTTTTTAAGTGGGAGAACTTGCACAATTGGTGGCTGACTAAATACTTTTTTTCCCCACTGTATGTATATATTCTTAAATCCCATTCCTTACTAGTTTTGTGTGTATTGGGTATATGTTGTGAAATGGTTAGATATCAGTGGCGGCTCCTGAAAAAATTCTCAGGGGGGGCAATTTTTCTGATGATTTAGGTGACCTACACACATTTTAAAAAAGATATGTCCAGCAACAACATGAAGACAGGGGCAGCATATTAGTCAATACTGATATACACATTACTTGCTTCAAAAAGGCCTCATGGTTGAATTGGAAATATGTGCACCTGAGCATAATTCACAACAAGCAAGCAGGAGCTTTTGATAGAGGCTACTGAAAACATTGATGCAAGTTATTGGTAATAAGACATTTTTATAGACTTCCATATTCTGCCCTCTTGTATAGATTTGTGAAAATGAACAGTGATAGACATTTTGCCTGAAAACAGAATTTGAAAATAATTTCTAGAAAAGGTAAACACAGCTATCTGTATGGCTTTGTAAAAATGAACAACCATATTCTGGCCAATTGTATAGATTTGTAAATATGAACAACCATATTCTGGCCAATTGTATAGATTTGTAAAAATGAACATGAACAGATGTTTTTTTTTTTTTTTACTTTTTTAAAAATGAAAAATAACTATTTTAAACAACATCAACTGTGAACTGATTTGGGCGTGTGTGTGTTAAAGAGACAGACAGGGAGGGACAAAGAGAGAGAGAGGCTACATTACTTGTACTGAAACTGTTCTCTTCTCTCTTTCAATGCAGCAAAGCGGTCAATGACTTTCTCATTGAAAATCAGGCATGCTGAGGACTAGTTCCCTCTCCATGGAAAGCATGGCCAGTGCATTCAGACATTCCTGGCCCATTGAATTTCGCAGGAATGTCTTAACTCGTGTCAAAGTTGTGAAACATCTCTCAGCTTTAGCTGTTGTCATGGGAGTAGTTATGAGGATGTTCAACAGAGTCACAGTCTCAGAGAACGTCTCCTGGAGGTTGTAGCTCATGAGAACCTGGTACAGTGCCAGTGCACTGTATCAATTTCCAAAAGATGATTTTTTTATTTTTTTATTCCTCTTTTTAGTCAACTTTAGAATGTGTTCATACACTTATGAGCACCACTGTACAGTACACATAGTATATAAAATAAGCTAGATTACACCACTGGCCATATATAATGAGAATAATGTAATTTCAAACACAAATGCAGTCTCCTTTCATGCATACATTTTCAAATAAAGCCCTGCTTTGAGAAAGATCGAATGATATTGTTTAATCTTACCTTATGGCCTGCACACTGCTTGTGAAGATGTCGAGGGCACGTTTGATGAAGACAGCATCGATGTCCTTCTTCTGTAGCTTCTGGTACAGAATGTCGACGTGGGGCATGATTTTGTGAAAAAAGCCCCAGGAAAAAAATAAAATCTTCATCATGTAGCATCCTCACGTAGCCAGATGCCTCTCTCACGGTGGGCTGGTCAAATGAACCCAATGAACCCGTCCATCGTAAGCTTGCGCAATGAGTTTGACTTTCTCGTCGTCGGCAAAAAGACCGTTCAGTCTCTCCAAAAGCACACTGGCGATTGAGACTGAGGTTGATTCCGAGATGGGAAGGAACTCAAAAAAGCGCTCCTGCACTTTGTGGTTGCTATCTATGTACCTCAGCACAAGCACCAGCTGTGTCTGTGTAGAAACGTCCGTGGTCTCGTCAGCTTGGATAGCTACGAAGTTCGCCGACTTCACCTCCTCCACAATATGTTCCCTCATGACCGCTAGCATACACTCCAGTAGCTCGTTTTGAATGGTCTTTGATGTACCCTTAAACTTTAGCATTTTTAAGATGGTCATCAAACACCTCATCTAATTGTGCCACAAAGTTGACAAGTCCAAGAAAAATACCAGGGTTGGTGGAGCCCTCAGTTTCATCTTTGCTTCGCAAAGCTAACTCAAACACTCCGCAAAACTTCACACACTGGATTAGCCGGCTGAGGATGTGGCGGTTCTTGCTAACCTCATCGTTGTGGCGGCGGACAGCTAGCCTGTATCCCTCATCCAGTTGAGTGGCAATGTTCACTCTCCCCAAAGCAGACAATCTCAAACAGCTATCCATGTGGGTCTTTGACAGCTCATGTTTCTTAATCTTTTCTGAAAGATGGTGCATGTCCATTACACCAGTCGCTGTCCAAGCGGTGCTGTCTGCCGTGCCGCCTTCAGGGTGAAAGAGTAAGCAGGGGTAGCAGAAGACTGCATTAGCTACATCGCAGCCTGCTAGCCAGGTTTTTCGTTCGTACCAATTTTTGGAAAATCCTCGGGTGTAGGACTTTCCCCCTTTAGTAGAAACCTGTTGAATTATTAAATTTGGTCTGGGAGGTCCTAATTGTTTCGTTGCCAATTTATCTTGATTTGTTCGCCGACAAAAATGAACTTATTTTAAAGAGACAATCGAGTTGCACTGAACGCTAGCCATCTTGACAGGAGTTAGTGAATTGATTGACGCTGCTACCCGCTCTTTTCTTAGTTATGTTCATGGTTATGTTACGTATGACGAAAGCACGTAAGTGCAAGCCCTCCCGGAACCCATAGAGATTGTATTGAAAGCTCTGATATTTGAAAAAAAAAATGTTTTACATGAGAGTCTATGAGAGACTTCTGGGGCGATTTTCAACCTGACTGAAATCGCCCCAAAACGGGCGGGGCCATTTGAAGCACGACTTTAGCCTGATTGGACATTTAGTGGCAGATCAGACGTCTAGATTAGAACACTGACAACTACTGATAACTACTGTTGCCATGATATAATTGATTAGAAAAAAAATCCCTTCCTTTTCCCGTTTGGCAGTGCGTCGCCCATATCGCCCTAATGAACACACCGCCCCTGTTAGATATTACTGTACTGTCGGAGCTAGAAGCACAAGCATTTCGCTACATTTACATAGCATTACATTACATTTTACATTTTAGTCATTTAGCAGACGCTCTTATCCAGAGCGACTTACAATTAGTGAGTGCATACATAAAAATAAAAAATAATAATCATACAACACCCGCTATAACATCTGCTAAACACGTGTATGTGACAAATAAAATGTGACTTGATTTGATATGCAAGATATTTGAATAGATATATATTTTTAATACCTATATATACAGTATATATGCATATATATACAGTATATATACACTGTATAGATACTGCATATATATATATTATATTTACTGTATATATATTCTGTATATATATATATACAGTGTATATATATACTGTATATATATATATATGCTGTATATATATATACACTGTATACAGTGTATATATATATATATATATATATATATATATATATATATATATATATATATATATATATATATATATATATATATATATATATATATATACAGTGAGGGAAAAATGTATTTGATCCCCTGCTGATTTTGTACGTTTGCCCACTGACAAAGACATGATCAGTCTATAATTTTAATGGTAGGTTTATTTGAACAGTGAGAGACAGAATAACAACAACAAAATCCAGAAAAACGCATGTCAAAAATGTTATAAGTTGATTTGCATTTTAATGAGGGAAATAATTATATGACCCCTCTGCAAAACATGACATAGTACTTGGTGGCAAAACCCTTGTTGGCAATCACAGAGGTCAGACGTTTCTTGTAGTTGGCCACCAGGTTTGCACACATCTCAGGAGGGATTTTGTTCCACTCCTCTTTGCAGATCTTCTCCAAGTCATTAAGGTTTCGAGGCTGACGTTTGGCAACTCGAACCTTCAGCTCCCTCCACAGATTTTCTATGGGATGTAGGTCTGGAGACTGGCTAGGCCACTCCAGGACATTAATGTGCTTCTTCATGAGCCACTCCTTTGTTGCCTTGGCCGTGTGTTTTGTTTGGGTCATTGTCATGCTGGAATACCCATCCACAACCCATTTTCAATGCCCTGGCTGAGGGAAGGAGGTTCTTAACCAAGATTTGACGGTACATGGCCCCGTCCATCGTCCCTTTGATGCAGTGAAGTTGTCCTGTCCCCTTAGTAGAAAAACACCCCCATAATGTTTCCACCTCCATGTTTGACGGTGGGATGGTGTTCTTGGGGTCATAGGCAGCATTCCTCCTCCTCCAAACACGGTCGAGTTGAGTTGATGCCAAAGAGCTCCATTTTGGTCTCATCTGACCACAACACTTTCACCCTGTTTTCCTCTGAATCATTCAGATGTTCATTGGCAAACTTCAGACGGCCCTGTATATGTGCTTTCTTGAGCAGGGGGACCTTGCGGGCGCTGCAGGATTTCAGTCCTTCACGGCGTAATGTGTTACCAATTGTTTTCTTGGTAACTATGGTCCCAGCTGCCTTGAGATCATTGACAAGATCCTCCCGTGTAGTTCTGGGCTGATTCCTCACCGTTCTCATGATCATTGCAACTCCACGAGGTGAGATCTTGCATGGAGCCCTACGCCGAGGGAGATTGACAGTTATTTTGTGTTTCTTCCATTTGCGAATAATCGCACCAACTGTTGTCACCTTCTCACCAAGCTGCTTGGCAATGGTCTTGTAGCCCATTCCAGCCTTGTGTAGGTCTACAATCTTGTCCCTGACATCCTTGGAGAGCTCTTTGGTCTTGGCCATGGTGGAGAGTTTGGAATCTGATTGATTGATTGCTTCTGTGGACAGGTGTCTTTTATACAGGTAACAAACTGAGATTAGGAGCACTCCCTTTAAGAGTGTGCTCCTAATCTCAGCTCATTACCTGTATAAAAGACACCTGGGAGCCAGAAATCTTTCTGATTGAGAGGGGGTCAAATACTTATTTCCCTCATTAAAATGCAAATCAATTTATAACCTTTTTGACATGCGTTTTTCTGGATTTCTTTGTTGTTATTCTGTCTCTCACTGTTAAAATAAACCTACCATTAAAATTATAGACTGATCATTTCTTTGTCAGTGGGCAAACGTACAAAATCAGCAGGGGATCAAATACTTTTTTCCCTCACTATATATATATATATATATACACTGTATATATATACTATATATATATATTGTATATGTTGTGTGTATATATATATATATATATATATATATATATATATACAGTTGAAGTCGGATGTTTACATACACTTAGGTTGGAGTCATTAAAACTCGTTTTTCAACCACTCCACAAATTTCTTGTTAACAAATTATAGTTTTGGTTAGGACATCTACTTTTCCAACAATTGTTTACAGACAGATTATTTCACTTATAATTCACTGTATCACAATTCCAGTGGGTCAGAAGTTTACATACACTAAGTTGACTGTGCATTTAAACAGCTTGGAAAATTCCAGAAAATGATGTCATGGCTTTAGAAGCTTCTGATAGGCTAATTGACATAATTTGAGTCAATTGGAGGTGTACCTGTGGATGTATTTCAAGGCCTACCTTCAAACTCAGTGCCTCTTTGCTTGACATCATGGGAAAATCAAAAGAAATCAGCCAAGACCTCAGAAAAACATTTGTAGACCTCCACAAGTCTGGTTCATCCTTGGGAGCAATTTCCAAACGCCTGAACGTACCACGTTCATCTGTACAAACAATAGTACGCAGCCGTCATACCGCTCAGGAAGGAGACGCGTTCTGTCTCCTAGAGATGAACGTACTTTGTGCGAAAAGTGCAAATCAATCCCAGAACAACAGCAAAGGACCTTATGAAGATGCTGGAGGAAACAGGTACAAAAGTATCTATATCTACAGTAAAACTGGTCCTATATCGACATAACCTGAAAGGCCGCTCAGCAAGGAAGAAGCCACTGCTCCAAAACCGCCATAAAAAAGCCAGACTACGGTTTGCAACTGCACATGGGGACAAAGATCGTACTTTTTGGATAAATGTCCTCTGGTCTGATGAAACAAAAATATAACTGTTTGGCCATAATGACCATCGTTATGTTTGGAGGAAAAAGGGGGTTGCTTGCAAGCCGAAGAACACCATCACAACCGTGAAGCACAGGGGTGGCAGCATCATGCTGTGGGGGTGCTTTGCTGCCCAGCCATTCTCCCTCTCAGCCCAGCCGTTCTCCCTCTCAGCCCAGCCTTTCTCCCTCTCAGCCCAGCCTCTCACCCTCTCAGCCCAGCCTCTCTCCCTCTCAGCCCAGCCGTTCTCCCTCTCAGCCCAGCCGTTCTCCCTCTCAGCCCAGCCGTTCTCCCTCTCAGCCCAGCCTTTCTCCCTCTCAGCCCAGCCTTTCTCCCTCTCAGCCCAGCCTCTCAACCTCTCAGCCCTTCTCCCTCTCAGCCCAGCCTCTCACCCTCTCAGCCCAGCTTTTTTCCATCTCAGCCCAGCCGTTCTTCCTCTCAGCCCAGCCTCTCACCCTCTCAGCCCCTCTCCCTCTCAGCCCAGCCATTCTCCCTCTCAGCCCAGCCTCCTACCCTCTCAGCCCAGCCTTTCTCCCTCTCAGCCCTTCTCCCTCTCAGCCCAGCCTCTCACCCTCTCAGCCCAGACTCTCTCCCTCTCAGCCCAGCCTCTTCTCCCTCCCTACTTCTACTGAAGGGGTGCCAGAAAGAAGAGTAGATGGGAGGAAAAGAGAGGGGGAGAGTTAGAGGGTTAGAGAACTTTCAGACATCTCAGCCCAGCCTTCCTCCCTACAAGCTACCAGAGACAAAGATGTCTCTCATTTAATAAGAGAAAAACTTCAGCAAGTCAAAGTGCAGTGTTCTTCATGTAGTAAACTGCAAAGACCAAGCTCAGTTGTTGAGTAGCATATGTTTAGATTCCTCCTTGCCAATGGGATAGAGAGAGACGGAGCAGTTGAGAGGGATGGAGAGAAGAGGGGAGAGAGATTAGCAGAGAGTAGAGCGAGAGTGTTCGAGGCCCTGCCATGTCTTGATTTACGACCTGAGTGTAAATTCTATCCCCCCAGCTGACTTTTACACTTTGTCACCAGTGATAAACGAGCAGGTCACTCTAACTCTAAATGAGCTACAATTCCCCTCGTCTCCCTCATTACCCATAACCCCCCCACCCCAACTTCTCTCCAACACGTCCCTAAGGTCAAAGATCATATCAGCTGTGTGAAGGTGGTGGTGGTGTTGTGCGTGTGTGCATGGTGATGTGTGTGTCTGTGTGACTAACAATGTTTTAAAAAAATACTTGTGATAATGATGTTATTTGGAAGGGACTGTCCAGGCTCAGCGAAGAGAGGTCCGCATGGCAGCTGTTGATAGGGAGAGGATAGGAAGAGGATAGGGGTTGAGGCATTGACAGATGGAATTGATGATTCTCAGTGTCTCTCTACATACCAGCTGCTGACTAGGACAAGAAGTGCAGGATGGATGGGAAGTATTGACATGTTTTCTGCATGTTGAATGATACAGTGTTGAATACTTGAACAAGTTTATGACACATTCATCCTTGGTGAAGGAATGACAATGAATGCCATTCTCTTAAAGGTTTAGAGGTTTTCTACTGTTTCATGAATCTTTTATAACTTGAATTGTTTTTCCTACTAGCTCCTTTGTCTTACCCAGACCACCCAGAAGCTGAAAGAACAGGAAAGAGGACTGAAGGAGAAATGGTTTATGTTTGGGTAACCGCTTATCTTCGGAGTAAGCACCTTTAGACTGAGATACTACTGTCCTGTCATTAGCAGAATGTTAATGTTTTACAGAAAATGCTAAATGTGTTAAACAATTAGCAAATTATTCATTCTTGCTTGGACATGCCTGTGGGATTCACTTTATATCCACAACTACATCATTTGAAAAATCATGTTATGTGATCATTACATTAGCATTATGTACTGTATAAACATACAATTCAATGTAACACATTATATAAGTTACAGTTTATGGTTTCTGTGCTGATCAAAAGGGGACCAGAAGCTTGGCTAGTGCATAAAACCCGCAAATTTAGACAAACAAAAGGTGTAATGGGTCCGCACTCAAAAATATGTTTGCAGTGATGCAGTGAAAAGAATAGAGAAAAATCTAAACATGAAGTAAGCTTTATGAGATATCTTTTTGAGTGCTGACCCATTACAACTTTTGTTTGTCTAGTTTCTGTGCTGCCATGTAATGGTACGGTGTGCAGGTCACGACCTGTTTGCCAGGCTGTTTACTATCTGAGGCTGCATGCAGGCTGCATGCTGCCAGAATTCCCGGGAGTAGCTAGGCATGGTTCCATGGTTCCAGGTAAGTAGATAGGTCTCTGACCTGACCTGGTCCAATAGTTACATAACCCTCCAGGACACAAACCTACACATATGGGGAGCAGCTAGGAGAGGGGTAGAGGGAGGTGGGAGAAGGAGGGAGGGGGAGATAAAGGTAGTTGGGGGGAGGAGAGAGAGAGAGGATGGGTGCCTGAGACGTGCTAGTGAAAAAGTTCTCACACTCTGTGTGTTTTCTGTGTGAAAGTGTATTTACAGTAAAAACTGTCTGGAGCATGTGGCTGCGATTATCCCCGCCGCTCCCCCCAGTCACTGCTAAGGACCAAGCCCGTGTGTGGGCCGGCCGTGTGCGAGCGAGCCGTGTGTGAGCTGTGTGCAGCGGGACTTCATGCCTGAGACATGTGGTTGGATGTATTGGGCCTGAGGTGCACTCCTCGGCTCCACTGTATCCAGATAACTTATTGGTCAAACGGGCCGAGGGGAAACACACAGGGCTTCTCTGGCCAGACATGGATCATAATCACATGGATTTATATGTTGTGTGAGCAGGCCAGGGAAAGGCTGTCATAGCAACAATTTTCATTTTTTTGTGGAGATCTATTTTGGTTGCCCTAGGCTGTCAGAAAACTTTGACAAAATTGAAATGTTTTGATGGTTGGTTGGTTTTCCGTCGGTCAGCTATACATCATCTGACACAGGGCCCTTTTTCTCTACCGACTACAGAGGCTGTGTCCCAAATGGCACCTTATTCCCTTTATGGTGCACTACTTCTGACTAGGGCCCATAGGGCTCTGGTCAAATGTAGTACAGAGAACAGAGTGCCATTTGGGACATCTAGTTGGATAAATAGTGATGATGGTTATTGACATTTTAGCTCTGTTTTGTTCTGAACATTTCCGAAGCTGTCAACCAAACGTATCAATATCAAGTTGTCTGTGAAAAACTGGTTTGGACAAGTTTCTTGGAACAGAAAATAAGATACATGTTCCAATGTTTTAGCAGGTGTTCCCGCAGACAGTGTCATATTGTTTACTGTTCACGGCATAAAGTACTATATCACTTTTTGGAGCATATTCTTTCCACAAGAATCTCTGAAGGTCAGTAAAAGTTTGTCAGTGTTATCGCTCCTATTTCTTCTTGGTCCCTTACCAGATGAGACCACACTACTCACCTCCGCCTCCGCCTCCTACTCTCTCCTCCCCGCCTCTCCTCCTCTCCTCCCTCTGTTCTCGAAGAGCAATGGCTGTTGCCGTGGTCACAGTGACATGATAATATCACTCCTGGGGTGATAAGAGGCGGGGGTGTCTGCTGCTCTGCTGCTCTGCTGGCCTCTGGCCTGACATGTTTACACTCTGTGGGACATACAGCCATTAGAGAGAGAGGTGAAGGAGGAGGAGGATGAAGAGGAGGAGGAGGATGGGGAGGAGGAGGAGGAACTACTCACCACATTAGGTTCTCCTCACTCCCAACGGACTGCAGATAAAAACATCTGAGGAGATTTGGAGACTTTTAATCAGTCAGATAATTCAAACTGTAAAAATATGACTCGCAGGAAGAGAAGAACAACAGACTGAGTGACCTTCTCTGACTGGCAGTAACTCCTGTCTAACTCACAGGGGATCGTAGTAGTGAAGGGGCTCAGTAGCTAGCTGATACATAGTTTACGTCCCAAATAGCACCATATTCCCTACATAGTGCTCTGCTGTTGACCAGGGACCATAGGGATCTGGTGAAACATAGTGCACTATATAGACTGTATAGTCCTGTAATTCAACAGCAGCAGGGGAAACTAGGCCTATAGTACACTGCACTTCACTCCCAAAGTTACCAGCAACTGGAACTGTCTTGATGTACATCTGTCTCAGTGTTACCGTTTGTATATTATTTTATTTCACTATATTTACTGTTTGGCTAATTATTCCCATGTCTGAGTGAGGAGTGACGCAGCCTCTGTACACGCAGTGTAATTTCACTGATGTATCCCCCCTTCCTGGTTTCCTGTTATTGGTAACCCACGGCGACACGCTGGCCTATTGGCGGCAGCCATGATGGATGTGTGTCTGATTGTGACATCTTAAACCTGTTACCTCCAACTGGATGTTTATTTGAATTCATCCTGTCCTGATATCATATACGGGGAGAATTCTCTTCAACTGCAGCGACACAAGAGTAAATATTATGGAGAAAGCCACTGAGACATGAAATGTAGTTTTAATTACAACATTGATACATTGAGGAGGTCAGACCTGTGGAAGCATGTGGACGAAATATGACTCTATATATACTTCTTTCTTTTGCTCCCCGTATACTGCATATTTGACTGTGATACGGATTTGTCTCACCTAGCTATCTTAAGATGAATGCATTAACTGTAAGTCGCTCTGGATAAGAGCATCTGCTAAATTACTAAAATGCCAAATGTAAATGTTTTACACACAGATCTCATATTACTGTATTTTTTTAAATATTGATGTCACAAATGTATCATTTGTACATTTCTTTATAAAAAAAATGTTATTTGTTACATTTGAATGTGTAAAAACCTAGCAGTACTACTTATTTCTCTGAGAGTGGGGCGGATATATAGTGTTTTGCAAAATAAACATGATTATTTGTCTCTCTGAAATGAAACCAGTAAGTGATAGATTTCAAATAAATATGTGTCAGTCATTGAACAAGCCCATGCCATGATTAGATAGTGAAAAAACACATGCATCTCTTACATAAGATCTTTAAACAATAAAGGCTAATTTACCAACATTTCTGAAAATGGATATACAGCGTTTTGGAAATAAACTCTTAATTTACTCTTCTAGTAGCCTACAGAGCCCTCAGCTCCACAGTGAATGTACAGGTACGAGCAGATAACCATCAGATATCACCACAGATATCAGTCGGCTGCCCATAGATAAGGTGTTTCGTTAAACGTCCCATGCGGGGCAGACAGCCGTCATGACCTATATATCTGTCTATCTCAGCATCCTACCTAGCACCTTTAGCGTGAAGAGGAAACACAGGAACATTCATTATGGCGTCAAGTTATTTTGGAATGATTTTTAGAAATGCACTTCTTTATTGCTGACTTATTCTGCAGTTCAGCATGTTCGTATTTGTTTCAGCTTAACATGTTTTCAAGGGTAACTTATTAGGCAGCTATGTGCACAAATTGTACACAAAGGATGTTTGAGGTTGTATTTCCACTGTTATTAAGCCTCAAGGGAGCCTGACAATTTCACAATGGTGTATTCATTTGTCATTTTCAAATCATAGAAAGTGAAAAGGCTAAAAAATCACTTGAAAGCCTTGCGTACAAATAAGTAAAGAAACTATTAACTGATTTCAGTAAAGTAGAATGTCCCCCCACACACAGACCCTCTTTTTTTATTGGGTGAAGCGGCTTCTAGATGTGGGGTCATTCGGGTTTGAGAGTGTTTAGGTAGACAGAGACAGACTCTCCCTATAGCTTACTGACCTACCTAGTGTTGGTCCTCAGGGAAAAACAACACACACGCTTAGTGAAAACAAGTCCTCCCAGCATTTTGAACTGAAAACAATATAAACTTGGAGGGGGGGACATGTCTGACATACCTGTTATTGGCCTTCCTGCTCCATAATTTAATAAGACATAAACCAAATGGATGAGCCGCAATAAAGCAGGTATTTACTTTTCCCACTACGAGCTCGTAATCCAATACTGCCGAGTGCTGGAATTTAAGAGCTGGTCTGGGCCAGGCAGGGCAGGAGCAGGATATACTACCCTGTGGATGGGGAAAATGGCTCACAAGCAACACACAGGGAGTTACAACCCATGATGCAACACTCTCTCTGAGGAGGCCGAGAGAGGGAGAGTCATTGACCAGCAGTACAGTACTACTGCACTGCTGTTGCTGTTGTTGTTTCTACTTGCTACAGCCTTGTTGCTTTTCAATAAGTGCTCTGTGAGAGAAAGAGAGAGAGAGAGTTAGAAGTTAGTTAGAGATGGGCTCTTTGTGATCCGCACTGTCAGTGGGGGTGGTGGGTGGTCACCCCCCGTCAGTGAACTCCAGTCTCCATGGTCAGCGCACAGTAAAATGCTCTCTCTCAGAGGCCAGGTTGATGATTCTGACAGGTAGCCGCTCGGTGCTCACTGATCTGTCTGTCGGCTAGACGGCCTTACAAGGTATTCTTTTTTTATTTTTGTCATTTATCAGACGCTCTTATCCAGAGCGACTTACAGGAGCAATTAGGGTTAAGTGCCTTGCTCAAGGGCCCATCAACAGATTTTTCACCTAGTCGGCTCAGGGATTAGAACCAGCGACCTTTCGGTTACTGGCACAACGCTCTTAACCACTAAACTACCTGCCGCCATGTCACTAGGACACCTCAGAGAGAACCACCCCAACCCAGGAATCGGACTCCAGCCCCCCTAACCCACCGGACCCCCCAACACCCCCGTCATCACCCCCGTGGACATGACACACGGGACGGCCAGGGAAGACATGAGTAAGCACACCCATGCCCCCCCCCCCCCCCTCTGCAACACACACACACACAACAGATGACATCTGCTGGCAATTATCAAGCCTTGTCATCGCTGGTGAAAACGATGCAGACAACCTCACTTTGATACGCTTTCAATTCCTCCATTCCGTCCTTTTTCCTTTTTTGGGGGAGGGGGGAGGTGTCTCTGCAAATTGTCTGGGCAAGTAGCAGAAGTGTGTGTGTGTTTTCCACCAAGCTCTTTCACTGACATCTGAACTAGGATGCAATGGGAGTGTCCCTTCATGTTGATATAGGGAGTGAGTTGTGGTCGGGCCATCACTGTCTTACATGTTGAGACCACCAGTCCAAAAACGTGTCCTTTGTTCCAATGTGCACACCTAACTAATATACTGTTACACTTAGAATAAAGCCATGTTTTGGGTTATGGTTGAACTGGGAGGTGGACATGAAGCTAGGGTTAGGGTTGTCTAATGCTTTATTGCCTGAGATAGACCAATAAAAACATAGTTTTAACATCAAAAGCATTATGTCAGTGAAATATACCTGATATGAATATACACTGAGTGTACAAAACATTAAGAACATCTGCTCTTTCCATGACATAGAGTGACCAGGTGAATCCAGGTGAAAGCTATGATCCTTTATTGATGTCACTTGTTAAATCCACTTCAATCAGTGTAGATGAAGGGGGAGACAGGTTAACTAAGGAATTTTAAGCCTTGAGACAAGTGAGACATGGATCGTGTATGTGTGCCATTCAGAGGGTGAATGGGCAAAACAAAAGTGCTTTTGAACGGGGTATGGTAGTAGGGGCCAGGCGCACCGGTTTGCAATGCTGCTGGGTTTTTCACACTCAACAGTTTCCCGTGTGTATCAAGAATGGTCCACCACTCAAAGGACATCCAGCCAACTTGACACAACTGTGAGAAGCATTGGAGTCAACATGGGCCAGCATCCCTGTGGAACGCTTTGTAGAGTCCATACCGCGACGAACTGAGGCTGTTCCTAACTCAATATTAGGAAGGTGTACTTATTGCTGTGTACTCAGTGTATGTTTCCAGCATAAGTATCCTGCCTCATTACAGGACATTGGTTTGAATACACCTGTTCAAAGCTGAGAAATGCAGGTGTGTATAGCGTTGCTGGCATGAACAACTATCTTGATTTCATAAATTCCAGTTTAATCCAGTTGTAAATGAAGGCTCATCAAATAGGTGGATCAGTGTGGCATTACATTCTAAAACATACACTACCAGTCAAAAGTTTGGACACACCTATTCATTCAAGGGTTTTTCTTAATTTTTTACCATTTTTTACATTGTAGAATAATAGTGAAGACATCAAAACTATGAAATAACACATATGGAATCATGTAGTAACCAAAAAAGTGTTAAACAAATCAAAATATATTTTATATTTGAGATTCTTCAAATAGCCACTCTTTGCCTTGATGACAGCTGTGCATACTCTTGGCATTCTCTCAACCAGCTTCAGCTGGAATGCTTTTCCAACAGTCTTGAAGGAGTTCCCACATATGCTGAGCACTTGGTTGGCTCCTTTTCCTTCACTCTTCCAGGAAATGTAACCATATCACACCTATTTTAGCTTCTCTACATTGGCTACCAGTCACTTTTAAAATAGATTAAAACATTTATGAATCACTTGTAAGGCTTGGTTTAGTTACATCCTATATCTCTGATCTTTCATCTCCCTACGAGCCAGGACATAGCCTAAGATCCTCTGGCAGGGCACAGTTGACCATTCCAAAGTCTAGGTTGAAAATGAAAAGAGACCAGGCATTTGCCATTAGGGCCCCTGGACTTTGGAACGGTCTGCCAGAAGAGATCAGGCTTGCAGATTCAGTGCCTCTTTATATATCCCTGCTGAAGACAAAATGTTATAAAGATGATTCCAATGTATGATTTTAATTAGCTATGTTTTTTTTTCTCCTCTCTCTTGTTTTTGTTTCGTTGTTAGTACTTTTATTTTATCTGATTATTTTATTATGTGAAGCACTTTGTTGCTTGTATTGAAAAGCGCTATACAAATAAAGTTATTATTATTTGTATTATTATAAGCAGGGGTTGGAACCAAAATTATTGTCCAATCATTTTGTTCTGAATAGAACCATTATTTTTTCTGACCAGCAAAATAAAGTTCTGAACTGAGTTTTTTACATGCATTGGACAGACAAGTCTAAGGCACGAGATGCGACTGAAATTTTGCAGGTGGGGAGAAAGCGAGAGAGGGTGGAGGAAGAGGCTTGGCTTGAAGCGCTGGGCATCTTGTTATGATGACATGAATTAGGCCCACAGAATTATACCTACGGAGGAGAGGATCTATGAAGTAACTTTGAATGTCTTTGAACATCCGAGAGTTGCCTTAGTGTTAGACCAGAGCTAGCTAGCGCTAGCTAACAAGCTTGTGTGTGCAGAGCAGCAACAGAATTAAAAATAAAAACACGTCTTACCTTTTTGTAGTTAATAAATCCAATGTGAAACATAATAACTATAGTCTCCTTAACTAGCCTTGAAAAAGTTAATCCATTCTTCTCAAATAAAAAATCTCTCTTCCTAATTTCTGAATCCCGCTTGTAACATCAGTAGGCTAGTATGCTTTGGAGGGGGAGGGCCAGTTAGCCTACATACACACAGGCAAATATTTTCAGCTGGCGGGCAGACACTGGAATACGTTTCTGAGTGAGAGAGTGAGGGCTTTGCATAGGCGCTTTGTTGCGTTTTTTGTGGGACTGGAAAAAAATGCCCGGAACGTAAAAGACTGTTACTAACTGCTTCCCATGCTTTTAAAAATAGCAGTTCTGTTCCGGAACAGTATAGATCACTTTCGTTCCAGATTCTGATTCTGTTCCTCAAAACATTTCTTTATTTTCCAGTTTTCGGTTCTGTTCCCTGAACCAGTTCCAATCTTGATGCTTCCAAAAATGTAATGGATCTTTTAACCAACATTACGGTCTCAGTCGATCTCCATCAGGATATTTTACAGGGAGGTACAAATTATTTTATTTTAAAGACATTATTCCACAATGTACCATGTTTGTATACTTTATCTTTTAACGTAAAATACAGTACTGTATATGTTTCAATTATACTTCAATTATCGCTTCCTCCCTTATCATCTATGATATTTTTCTCTCTCCTCCTCGCTCTCTTTTACTAGTAACTCTACCCCAGTGAATCACCAGGTGATAAATGATTTATTTCCAAAAGCACGGCTGGTTTCTGTGACCCCTCTCTGTGAACCCAGCTCAGACAGAACAACAAACCTCCATTGTTATATCACCTCTGCTCTGGTCTCATGACTCTCTCCATTCACTCACACACACCAGGTAGTTCTCTCTCTCTCTCTCCCTCCCTCCCTCTGACAACTTTTGGCCTGAGTAAGAGCACTTTATGGTGCCATTTCAGATTGCCACTTAGCTAACAATAGCAGTTGGGAGATTCTGATGGTTATTTTGCATTGAAGTTTCACAAATGTGTTCAAATGTACCTCATGTTGCTGTCTGTTGTCGATTTACACTGTCTTCAGTCTATTTTCCACAGCAACATGAGATGCTAAACGGGGTAAACCCCATCAAAATAATTACATCTGACACAATGCATGCAACTCAAGGGTAAGACTCTCCCCAGCCTTAACAATTACATCTGTGCAAAATGCTATCTCAAACATCACCTGAAACCCAACACAACACAAGTTCTGAACACAAAAACAAAGTGGGGGAGTCCTGACCACTCAAAGCTGACAATAACCAATCTCCGTCAAGATAAACATGTCAAGGCATGTCAGGATTTATCATGAAGTGAATGAATCTAATTATAAAGGTTTGACAGAGATCATGACCGGTATTTATTGGATGGACTTACATTATACACTGTATTATTAGTGACCTCCTAAATCTATTCTGAAGTCCAACCGAAGATGTGTGAGTTTTATAATAACATGACTCCTAAAGTGTTCTGTGTAAAATATCACTAGGTTGTTAATGCCTAATGCGTAATAATTATCATAATTCACTATGTAGGTTATGTGTGCCTAATGCCTAGGATTTCACGAGGTTGCGTATGACTAATAATTTGCTAGGTTACGTATGCCTCTCTATATACTATGAGATGAGATTATTCCGACATGGCTCTGGGGTGGTACAGGCATGGGAAGCTAGGGTTCCTGGTCCGTCACACATTCCGGCCCCCGCCCACCTGGATGAGATGACCTCCTAAACGTCTCCAATTACGCAGCCATTGACAGACACACACACAGAAACACACACACACACACACACAGCCACTGACAGACAGCAAATTAGACTGACCATGGGGGCTGCAGACGACACTGATAAGAAGAGAGCAGTGAGCGCAGGGAGAGAGGGATGCAGGATGGGAGAGAAAGGGCCAGGGTGAGAGCGCAGAGTTGATGGGAAACAGGCAGTGGAATGACGATAAAACAGTGGAGGGTGGCAGAGGCGGTGTGGATGGATGGAATGTAGCCTATAGACAGAGGATGGTAATAAAGGTAGAAGAAGAAAGGTGTAGGTGGGTCAAGGAGTTTGCCCCCATTAGCCTCAGTGGTCCCAGAATGTTAGAATGCAAACTCCTCCACTCTCTCAACACACACACACACGCACACACTGTCACGCCCTGACGTATAGAACTCTTGTTAGTTGAGTCAGGGTGTGGAAGTTCTATGTTATTATTTCTATGTTGCAGTTCTAGGTTGTATTTCTATGCTTGGCCAGATATGGTTCCCAATCAGAGGCAGCTGTCGCTCGTTGTCTCTGATTGGGGATCATACTTAGGTGCCTACTATGTTTGTGGGATCTTGTTCCTGTGTTAGGCTTGTATTGTGTACAGCCGTGGACTTCACATTACGTTGTTTTGTGTTTATTATTAATAAACATGTTCGCATACCACGCTGCACTTTGGTCTGACCCGTCTCTCATCAACGATCGTGACAGAAGATCCCACCAAAAATGGACCAAGCAGCGTGCCCAGGAGCAGCAGACACCCTGGACACAGGTGGGGAAGAGTTTTTGGACATGGGAGGAGATTTTGGCAGGAAAAGGACCCTGGGCGAAGGAGGAGGCCCAGGCAGGAGAGGAACACAGAAGGCGTCGGCCGAGGAGGAAGCCCGCGAGACAGCCCCAAGATAATTTTTTGGGGGGGCTAAAAGGGTGGTCGGGGATCGATATAGAAGAGCCCCGACCACTGCACTCGTGGGGGCTCAGGGAGGAGTCCTCACTGGAGAAGGACTGGGCGCGGAGAGTAAAGGACTGGTACAGTCGTAGACCTCCAGCGCCGGTTCCCAGTCCAGTACGGCCCGTCCCTGCTCCTCGCACCAAACCAGTGGTGCGTGTCGCCAGCCCGGTACGCCCCATACCTGCTCCCCGCACCAAGCCAGTGGTGCGTGTTCCCAGTCCAGTACGGCCCGTCCCTGCTCCTCGCACCAAACCAGTGGTGCATGTCGCCAGCCCGGTACGCCCCGTACCTGCTCCCCGCACCAGGCCAGTGGTGCGTGTCCCCAGCCCAGCCCGGCCCGTTCCTGCTCCTCGCACCAGACCTGTGGTGCGTGTTCCCAGTCCGGCCCGGCCCGTTCCTGCTCCTCGAACCAGACCTGTGGTGCGTGTCTCCAGTCCGGTCCGGCCTGTTCCTGCTCCTCGCACCAGACCAGTGGTGCGTGTTCCCAGTCCAGCCCGGCCCGTGCCTGCTCCTCGCACCAAGGCAGTGGTGCGTGTTCCCTGTCCGGCACTGCCCATGCCCGTTCCACCGGTGCCTGGTTCAGCACCGGTCAGCGGTTCCACTCCGGAGCCAGAGCAGTCCACTCCACCAGTGTCCAGTCCAGCTCCGGTCAGCGGCTCCACTCCGGAGCCCGAGCAGTCCGCTCCACCGGTGCCTAGTCCAGCTCCGGTCAGCGGTTCCACTCCGGAGCCAGAGCAGCCCGCTCCACCGGTGCCCAGTCCAGCTCCGGTCAGCGGCTCCACTCCGGAGCCAGAGCAGTCCGCTCCACCGGTGCCCAGTCCAGCTCCGGTCAGCGGCTCCACTCCGGAGCCAGAGCAGTCCGCTCCACCGGTGCCCAGTCCAGCTCCGGTCAGCGGCTCCACTCCAGGCCCAGACGTCAGCCCCTCTCCAGGGTCGGGGCCTCCCACACCAGGGTCCAGACAGGGCTTGGTGCATCGCGGGAGGATTGCCGATCCAGGCCCAGACATCAGCCCCTCTCCAGGTTCTGGTCTGGACCTCGACACGATGCTTCCCCTCTCTGGAATGTGGGAGGAAGGAGAGGGGAAGCATCGTGTCGAGGTCCAGACCAGACCAGGGGCGCAACGGGGTGGCAGAGAGGGAGAGGTCGTCACACCCGAACCCTACCCTGTTATGTCAGGTTTGTGCGGTCGGAGTCCGCACCTTTGGGGGGGGGTACTGTCACGCCCTGACGTATAGAACTCTTGTTAGTTGAGTCAGGGTGTGGAAGTTCTATGTTATTATTTCTATGTTGCAGTTCTAGGTTGTATTTCTATGCTTGGCCAGGTATGGTTCCCAATCAGAGGCAGCTGTCGCTCGTTGTCTCTGATTGGGGATCATACTTAGATAGCCCAGTTGCCTACTATGTTTGTGGGATCTTGTTCCTGTGTTAGGCTTGTATTGTGTATAGCCGTGGACTTCACGTTACGTTGTTTTGTGTTTATTATTAATAAACATGTTTGCATACCACGCTGCACCTTGGTCTGACTCGTCTCTCAACGATCGTGACACACACACACAGACACACACACTGGCCCTCCAGTCAGTCTCTCAGCCGTAGCCTTCCTCCCCTCCATACCACCATATAAATATGTCTGCCTCTCTCTGCCTCAGCCACCTTGACCCATGACCTGGCAGAACTACACAAAGCCTCTGTTATTGTCTGTGAGGGGGACGCATGCACACCCACACACCCCACATAGGGGGTAGAGCACAGCTGGGTACCCTCCATGCCTTTTTCTCCCTCCTTCTCTCTCTCTATCACTTTATTTCTCTCTCATCCACTCCTCCATCATTCTCAGAACTGAAAGAGAATTTCTATGAGCCAAGAAAAAACGAGGACAAAACCAAAAGGTTTAATATGGAGCCTGGGGGTGACTGTTAGACCATTTGTAGGGTTGAAGTAAAGACAACCAGTAAATTGAGCCTGAACCACAATGCAGTAAGAGAGACACTGTAGCATTACAGATTATTTATTATTCTCTAAATGTATTACTTTTGTTTTTGTTTTCCGGCAACAGATTCCTTGAGTCCTTAGAAAACGTATTTCAATTAAGCCTGTGTTTCAGTGGCCATGGACAAGGTGATGACAGGACAGACCCTGTGTTTGGACATGGGAAAAAGAAAGAGTGCCCTCATATGGTTTTGGAGAGATTAAAACAGTAACTTCATTGTCCAGAAACCATACATGATTCAGTTTCCCCTCCCCTCTACACACGCTTTCCCAAACATACACACACACACCCTTTCCCAGATCCCACAGAGAACTATCGTGGCATTTAGCCCAACGGGTTCTGATCATCCGAGGGCGACTCCACGAGAACCCCAGCCAGCCAATCACAAGTCAGTACAGTGCTAACCAGAAGCTGAGCTAGCGCTAGAGGAAACTACTGTTGAGTGTAAAATAATATTTATCCTAATCAATCTCGTGTGGATTTTGCTCAGTGGTGCTTTATGCACGTTTTTTTCTATTCAGAATTATTATATTGCATGTTCTGCAGTCAGTACATCAGTCAGTCAGTCCTTACTTCTTAATCTTTGTGGTTTTCATGGCTGTCAGTCAGTCAGCTTAACTAAGTGAGTTTAAGGTTTAGAAAGACCATGAAGAAAATACTGTCAGTGACCTGCTCACAGACATGCAAAGCTGCTTACAGACACGCTCTGTGGCAGGAGTAGCATGGTGGGATGGAGGATGGAAGATGGAGGAGCAGTGAATATGTGTGTGCTGCTTGAACCCTTGGCCTGCCACAGCCCCAGTCTTACTGGCCCTGTGTGTGAAGCTCTGGTTACAAGGCTCTCTTTCCTGTTTATTTAGTCAAGGGGAGAAAGAGGAGAAAGAGAGCGAGAGAAAGGGGGGTGGGGAGAGAGAAAGAGAGAGAGAGAGAGAGAGGGATTGACGGGGAGAGAGGGATGGAGAAAAAGAGACAGAGAGAGAGAGAAAAATAGAGTGGCGGAGAGAAAGAGAAAGATGGACGAGAGAGAGACAAAAGAGAGAGAGAGACTGAGAGGGAGGGAGATACAGAGAGTGAGTCAGGGAGACAGGAAGAGATGGGGAGAGAGAGAGAGAGAGAGAGAGAGAGAGAGAGAGAGAGAGAGAGAGAGAGAGAGAGAGAGAGAGAGAGAGAGAGAGAGAGAGAGAGAGAGAGAGGTTTATGCTGGAGAGCCCTTCAACAAGTTCACCAAACAGAGAGTTTCCTAATCATTGAAACCAGATGACAGCAGCTCCTCCATCCTGCTTCATGTGTGGAGAGAGAGACAGAATGACTGACTGGGAGACCAGGAATTCAGAAATCACTCATTTTTTACCATTTTGGATTCTTCTTGTTCTTGTTTTATGACAGTATGTATTGACAAATTGCTGTATTATTTGAAGTTTCTCAAAAACATCTTCAGATTTCGAAGGAATTGTGGTCAATATTGAAAAATAACTGGTTAAACTGGAAGGCATACAAAACATTTCAGTTCCTTGATTTCTTTGGGTTTTGATGAATAGGGTTTGTGATACAAATATTGTTAACTGACTGAATGCGGTATTTTGACGTTTATTGAGTGCTCAATACTTTTTGTGAGAGCTTTGAACAGGAGAAGGGGTGATATTTCCGTACGGACAGAAGGGTGGCCAATACTTGTCACTTGAGAAGCGATATATTGGGCGTCAAATGTCTGATTTAGCAGCGTTTGACAAGTCAGTAAAACTGAAGGAGCCTGTGAGTCTATTTTCTTGCCCAACATTCCTAACTTATTACTGATCCACAGTAACGCCCATGGTTCAGCCTGTCATTACTCACTATACAGCAAACTCCTAATTTAAATAATAGATTTACAATTGCTAAATTGCTAATTGGCTGGAATGACAGTCAAATTGACGGATGTCAAATCTGGAATACACTCATAAATCTTCAAACAGTAGAAATGGAGCCAAGGTGTGATGGGGCATGACTTTTCCACTAGTAATGGGAGTGAGGGCTTCTGCCAATGACCTGGGCGACAGAGGGCACAGAGTAGACAACAGTGACGTGTGTTTGACCAACACACACAATCCCAGAAAACACTGAGTCATCAATACGTAACTTACTGTAATGTAACAGTGTCTGAACTGTCTCATCCATTGGCAGATGTAGACTGGGGAGAATGCGTCTTTCTCACAAACAATGCACACACTCACACACTCACGCATGCACGAATGTACTGGGATTAGCCAGCTAAATCCTGTCCATTAAAGGCTGGTGTTTCACATTTGGGCTTATCTGGAAAATAAAGTGTTATAGTAGTTTAGTAGTCAGGAAGTCATCCAGAGGAATGTGTAGCAGTCCCACAGTCTCCTGGGACATCACACACATCCCATCCCTGTCTGCTTTGCATGTCTAAAACAAACTAAACATCTGCTTTTACTTCTTGTTTTGCGGATAAAAGATGAAAAAAAACAGAGCAGAAAATAGTGGGCTTCACTAAACATAGTGACGCTGGTTGTCTCCTGGATCGCTTGACGGGGTGCTGATCTGGGACAGACAGACTGAGAGACAGAGAGAGGCAGAGAGAGAGAGAGAGAGTTTATATGTGAGTGGAAAGATCCTTAGGTCCACGCCTTGTTCTACACGGCTGGAATCCATTGAGGTTTACAGATCCGGCTGTACACAGCACACTATGGGCAAGGGAGAGCAGTGCCAAAATATTTTTTTCCTCTTCTTGTAAGTCATGCACGGTGACAATCGCCCCTGCCTACTATAAAACCCTCCCTCCCTCCCCCCAAACCCACCATCCACATGACAAATCATCTGTACGCTGCAGCACCGATCAGGAAGCCAGGAACAGATGAAGCGTTGTTATCCCACCGAACTGAGCATTCCTGCTTACAAGCAAAAACTCATACAGGAAGTACCACTGACGTGCTCAATACGGAAGTGATCCGATGAAGCGGATGCTAAACTACAGGACTGATTCGCTAGCACAGACTGGAATATGTTCTGGGATTTATCCGATGGCATTGAGGAATTTACCACATCAGTCACCGGCTTCATTAATAAGTGCATCAACAACGTCGTTCCCACATTGACTGTACGTACAGTGGCTTGCGAAAGTATTCACCACCCTTGGCATTTTTCCTATTTTGTTGCCTTACAACCTGGAATTTGGGGGTTTGTATCATTTGATTTACACAGCATGGCTACCACTTTGAAGATGCAAAATATTTTTTATTGTGAAACAAACAAGAAATAAGACAAAAAAACTGAAAACTTGAGCGTGCATAACTATTCACCCCCCCCCCCAAAGTCAATACTTTGTAGAGCCACCTTTTGCAGCAATTACAGCTGCAAGTCTCTTGGGGTATGTCTCTATAAGCTTGGCACATCTAGCCACTGGGATTTTTGCCCATTCTTCAAGGCAAAACTACTCCAGCTCCTTCAAGTTGGATGAGTTCCGTAGGTGTACAGCAATCTTTAAGTTATACCACAGATTGAGGTCTGGGCTTTGACTAGGCCATTCCAAGACATTTAAATGTTTCCCCTTAAACCAATCGAGTGTTGCTTTAGCAGTATGCTTAGGGTCATTGTCCTGCTGGAAGTTGAACCTCTGTCCCAGTCTCAAATCTCTGGAAGACTGAAACAGGTTTCCCTCCAGAATTTCTCTAGATTTAGCGCCATCCATCATTGCTTCAATTCTGACCAGTTTTCCGGTCCCTGCCGATGAAAAACATTCCCACAGCATGATGCTGCCACCACCATGCTTCACTGTGGGGATGGTGTTCTCGGGGTGATGAGAGGTGTTGGGTTTGCGCCATACATAGCATTTTCCTTGATGGCTAAAAAGCTCAATTTTAGTCTCATCTGACCAGAGTACCTTCTTCCATATGTTTGGGGAGTCTCCCACATGCCTTTTGGCGAACACCAAACGTGTTTGCTTATTTTTTCTTTAAGCAATGGCTTTTTTCTGGCCACTCTTCCGTAAAGCCCAGGTCTGTGGAGTGTACGGCTTAAAGTGGTCCTATGGACAGATACTCCAATCTCTGCTGTGGAGCTTTACAGCTCCTTCAGGGTTATCTTTGGTCTCTTTGTTGCCTCTCTGATTGCCTGGTCCATGAGTTTTGGTGGGCGGCCCTCTCTTGGCAGGTTTGTTGTGTTGCCATATTCTTTCAATTTTTTTATAATGGATTTAATGGTGCTCCGTGGGATGTTCAAAGTTTCAGATATTTTTTTATAACCCAACCCTGATCTGTACTTCTCCACAACTTTGTCCCTGACCTGTTTGGAGAGCTCCTTGGTCTTCATGGTGCCACTTGCTTGATGGAGCCCCTTGCTTAGTGTTGTTGCAGACTCTGGGGCCTTTCAGAACAGGTGTATATATACTGAGATCATGTGACAGATCATGTGACACTTAGATTGCACACAGGTGGACTTTATTTAACTAATTATGTGACTTCTGAAGGTAATTGGTTGCACCAGATCTTATTTAGGGGCTTCATAGCAAAGGGGTGAATACATATGCATGCACCACTTTTCCGTTATTAATTTTTTATAATTTTTTGAAACAAGTTATTTTTTTCATTTCACTTCACCAATTTGGACTATTTTGTGTATGTCCATTACATGAAATCCAAATAAAAATCCATTTAAATTACAGGTTGTAATGCAACAAAATAGGAAAAACGCCAAGGGGGGATGAATACTTTTGCAAGGCACTGTACATATCCCAACCAGAAGCCATAGATTACAGGCAACATCTGCACTGAGCTAAAGGCTATAGCTGCCGGACGCTTGTAAGAAATCCCACAACGCCCTCTGACGAACCATCAAACAGGCAAAGCGTCAATACAGGACTGAGATCGAATCCTACTACACCGGCTCTGATGCTCGTCGGATGTGACAGGGCTTGCAAAATATCACAGATTTCAAAGGGAAACCCAGTCGCGAGCTGCCCAGCGACACAAGACTACCAGACAAGATAAATGCCTTCTATGCTCGCTTCGAGGCAATCAACACTGAACCATGCATGAGAGCACCAGCTGTTCCGGATGACTATGTGATCACGCTCTCTGTAGCCGATGTAAGACCTTTAAACAGGTTAACATTCACAAGGCCGCAGACCCAGACGGATTACCAGGACGCGTATTCAGAGAATGCGCTGACCAGCTGGCAAGTGTCTTCTCTGACATTTTCAACCTCTCCCTGACCCAGTCTGTAATACCTACATGTTTCAAGCAAACCACCATAGTCCCTGTGCCAAAGTAACCTGTCGAAATGACTATCTCCCCGTAGCACTCACATCTGTAGCCATGAAATGCTTTGAAAGGCTGGTCATGGCTCACATCAACACCATCATCCCAGGCACCCTGGACCCACTCCAATTCGCATACCGCCCCAACAGATCCACAGATGATGCAATCTCTATTGCACTCCACACTGCCCTTTCCCACCTGGACAAGAGAAACACCTATGTGAGAATGCTATTCATTGACTACAGATCAGCGTTCAAAGAGGTCACGACAATGCCTCTTCCCCCTCAGGAGGCTGAAAAGATTTGGCATGGGCCCTCAGATCCTCAAAAAGTTATACAGCTGCACCATTGAGAGCATATTGACTGGCTGCATCACCGCTTGGTATGGCAACTGCTTGGCATCTGACCACAAGGCGCTACTGAGGGTAGTGCGTACGGCCCAGTACATCACAAGGGCCTAGCTCCCTGCCATCCAGGACCTCTATACCAGGCGGTGTCAGAGGAAGGCCCTTAAAATGGTCAAAGACTCCAGCCACCCAAGTCATAGACTGTTCTCTCTGCTACCGCCCTGCAAGTGGTACCAACGCAGCAAGTCTGGGACCAACAGGACCCCCAAGCCACAAGACTGCTAAATAGTTAGTTAAATAGTTAACCAAATAGCTATCTGCATTGACCCTTTTTGCACCAACTTTTTGTTACTCATCACATATGCTGCTGCTACTGTTTATTATCTGTCACTTCATTCCTAGTTATATGTACAGTTGATGTCAGAAGATTACATACACTTAGGTTGGAGTCATTTAAACTCGTTTTTCAACCACTCCACAAATGTCTTGTTAACAAACTATCGTTTTGGCAAGTCGGTTAGGACATCTACTTTGTGCATGACACAAGTAATTTTTCCAACAATTGTTTACAGACAGATTATTTCACTTATAATTCACTGTATCACAATTCCAGACTGTGCCTTTAAACAGCTTGGAAAATTCCAGAAAATGATGTCATGGCTTTAGAAGCTTCTGATCATCATTTGAGTCAATTGGAGGTGTACCTGTGGATGTATTTCAAGGCCTACCTTCAAACTCAGTGCCTCTTTGCTTGACACCATGGGAAAATCAAAAGAAATCAGCCAAGACCTCAGAAGAATAATTGTAGACCTCCACAAGTCTGGTTCATCCTTGGGAGCAATTTCCAAAGGCCGCGTTCATCTGTACAAACAATAGTACGCAAGTATAAACACCATGGGACCACGCAGCCGTCATACCGCTCAGGAAGGAGACGCATTCTGTCTCCTAGAGATGAAAGTTCTTTGGTGCAAAAAGTCCAAATCAATCCCAGAACAACAGCAAAGGACCTTGTGAAGATGCTGGAGGAAACAGGTACAAAAGTATCTAAAACCACAGTAAAACGAGTCCTATATCGACATAACCTGAAAGGTCGCTCAGCAAGGAAGAAGCCACTGCTCCCAAACCGCCATAAAAAAGCCAGACTACGGTTTGCAACTGCACATGGGGACAAAGATCATACTTTTTGGAGAAATATCCTCTGGTCTGATGAAACAAAAATAGAACTGTTTGGCCATAATGACCATCGTTATGTTTGGAGGAAAAAGGGGGTTGCTTGCAAGCCGAAGAACACCATCCCAAACGTGAAGCACGGGGGTGGCAGCATCATGCTGTGGGGGTGCTTTACTGCAGGAGGGACTGGTGCACTTCACAAAATAGATGGCATCATGAGGAAGGAAAATTATGTAGATATATTGAAGCAACATCTCAAGATATCAGTTAGGAAGTTAAAGCTTGGTCGCAAATGGGTCTTCCAAATGGACAATGACCCCAAGCATACTTCCAAAGTTGTGGCAAAATGGCTTAAGGACAACAACGAAAAAGGTATTGGAGTGGCCATCACAAAGCCCTGACCTCAATCCTATAGAAAATGTGTGGGCAGAACTGAAAAATTGTGTGCGAGCAAGGAGGCCTACAAACCTGACTCAGTCACACCAGCTCTGTCAGGAGGAATGGGCCAGAATTCACCCAACTTATTGTGGGAAGCTTGTGGAAGACTACCCGAAACGTTTGACCCAAGTTAAACAATTTAAAGGCAATGCTACCAAATACTAATTGAGTGTATGTAAACTTCTGACCCACTGGGAATGTGGTGAAAGAAATAAAAGCTGAAATAAATAATTCTCTCTAATATTATTCTGACATTTCACATTCTTAAAATAAAATGGTGATCCTAACTGACCTAAGACAGGGAATTTTCACTAGGATTAAATGTCAGGAATTGTGAAAAACTGAGTTTAAATGTATTTGGCTAAGGTAATGTAAACTTCCGACTTCAACTGTACATATTTACTTTAATTACCTCGTGCTCCTGCTCATCGACTCGGTACCATTTGACGTATAAAATGTGATTTGCTTTGATTTGATCCTCCTCCATCATCTCTATACTGACATCTTATTGGCTTTCTCAACTCTTTCCTACTTGTTTCAGGTTCCATCCAATACCTATTCTCTGTAATGTACAGTACAGTATAGTACAGTAGTGATGTAGGGTTTTTGAGTACAGAAAGGGTGTCTGTCCAAAATGGTACCTTATTCCTTTTACAGTGCACTACTTTTGACCAGAGCCCTATGGGCACTTCAGGTCTTATTTCCTATGGAGCAGAAGTGAACTTTGACTGTGGGTTCAGCAGGGTGGACCATGGAGTTCCTGGTCACAGCTGTTGCTGTTTGAGAGGAGCAGTAGACAGTAAATACATTGCTGACATTCAGACCTGCCTTTAAAAATATAAATCATAATATCGCTGCCATGATGTTGAGGGTGATGAGGAAGTGTTGATGCTAGGTCTGACACATAGGGTATGTCCAGAATGGCACCCTTTTTCCTATGGAGTGCACCACGTTTGACCAGAGCCCTATGGGAATAAATAGGGAATATGGTGCTATTTCAGACGCAGCCATAGTGAATAAACGGCTCTCTGTTTCCTGGAGTTGGTGCATTGCATTAATGGTCGTCTTAGTAACGGGGGTGACCTGTGAGGTGTCCCACCGGGCAGGGCAACACCCTTCCTGTCCCAGGGCACAGGTGTGGGGTGAAGGTTGTTGGGAGAGCGGGGTGTGGGGAGAGCAGGGTTTGTTTTGAGAGGACCCAGCTCTTTCTTTTTTTTTTCTCTCTCTCTCTCTCTCTCTCTCTCTCTCTCTCTCTCTCTCTCTCTCTCTCTCTCTCTCTCTCTCTCTCTCTCTCTCTCTCTCTCTCTCTCTCTCTCTCTCTCTCTCTCTCTCTCTCTCTCTCTCGCTCTCTCTCTCTCTCTCTCTCCACCCCTTTTTCTTTCTCTCCTCCAATTCTACCTCTCTCTCTCCTTCTCTCTCCCCCAGAAACCTCTCCTACTTCCTTCTCACAGATTCTGAGGAATGCCAGGAATCCCTGGCTCCTTGCAGAATCATGTTTTTCTTACACATATGACTGCAATCTCAGTATCCAGGCTCTGAGAAGCCCTGTGAAGCCAAGCCTGTGTGCTTTTGGAGTGGTTTAGTGGGAAGAACTGGGAATGGGTTTACATGGTCCTCACACTAAACAAGATGCCCATTGTTCTTCAATTAGCACATCAGCCCCAGATCCGGACATGCCTGGGATCTTCCGTAGAGGACCGAACGGTAGATAGGCTACGATATGGCAGGCCAGACTGCATGGAGGGGTGCTGCTGATGGAGATAACCCTGGTCTACTGTTGGAGAGGTTCCCATTCTCACTTAACCTCCAAGCTGATAGCACTTTTCATGACTTGAGTTATCATTTGAAATATGTTTTCAATGTGGGTTACACAGCTACTGTGAAGATGGTAATCAGAACAGTGGTAGCCTGTATCGACTGAAATGTTGTTTGATTTGAATACATCACAGAAAACATCTTGTTCATTTCAAGCCATTTAGTGTAAACTAAACAACCTTTAGTAACCTTTAGTTGGAGGGGGTGTCTCAAAGTGGTTGCTGAGTGGACTGCATGCCTCCTCAGTCTTATCAGTTAGCTTGAGGTTAGGAACAGTTAGGAACAGGAGACTGCTCCAGCCTCTGAGCTATAGGTCTGTGTTTGTCCTTGATTCAAAATGTTCACATTAAAGTTTCAAGTTTTATTAGTCATATGTACAGGATACACATGGTATACACCGTGCAACGAAATGCTTAGGTTCCTTCAACAATAAGAAAGAAGAAAAGATAAGAACATGAACATAAAGTAAATGGCTCAGTACAATAGAATAAACATTTAAACCAGTATATATTCTGATCTAATACACATTTTTTGCCTAAATACTATAAATACTATTCCTCTCATAATTTCTTAACTCTCCTCCCCAACACTATTTTCCAGACACTTCTTACAAAAAGCTGAATAAAAACAATAATAAGCTTATGGAGCTCTAATTTTAGGCACGTGGTTTAACCACTTAGTAAGGCTTTGTTCACAGTAACATGGGTCTGGTGTGTGTGTTTGTACAGCCACTGTGGCTGCCTGGTCCTCACCTGAACTAACGGAGCAGCCCAGCAGCTCAACATGTCAGAGAGAGACAGAGGTAAAGGCAGAGACAGAGACTGAGGCATATGCCGGGGCAGAGACAGCGACTAAGGCAGAGACAGAGGCAGATGCCGGGGCAGAGGCAGAGAGAGAGGCAGAGGGAGAGATGGAGGCAGGGGCAGGGGTCAATATAACACACCAGACTGCTGTTAGAAATACACCAGCACCCGTCAATATACTGCTAATATTAATGGACCCTAGTCAAAGATACTGTTGCAACCAATTAACTAGTCAATGAAACGCACAAAACACTACAGTGTTTTCTGTAAACGTACAAAGTAAATGTTGAAATATCTCGACACTCAGCAAGATACTACACTAGAGCTTTCCCACCAGATTCAGATAGCGTGACATTAGATTAACATTACAATATTTAACTCGTAATTCTGATGCAACTAATACTAGGATCCCACACAAATCCAACATAACACATGAAAGAGTAGTGATGCATCTGACAACAAAATGACTGTGAGTCTATGTGCAGTCTGGTTGCAATTCCAGAGAATAATTAAGTTTTACTACCTGGACATTTTGTAATGACTCAAAGAATCCCGTTGGGATTACTCAGAACAGAACAGACATGTTCATCTTCTTCTAAGTTGAAAAGAATAGTGAATAAATCTAATTTCTTGAATCACGCAACCGTTTCTCCTTGTCTCGAAGCCAGACATGGGGTGGCTGGGGACATGACATAACACACATTATAGGCATATATAGGCCACAGGAAAATACACAGTCTGTGATACACTAAAATATGCACTCTTACACATTTGACTGAGTGATGGGAATGGTGTGGTCAAGATTGTGTTTGTGCTGGGTTCAGCCTATACTGGATAACAATCTATTAACTGTTGTATTCAACAACAATCTTCCCATTGTTATTCACTGATTGTGACTGATGTTATTGAATTGATCACATTTTCACACAAATTAAATGAATACCTCTTGAGAGAAAACGCCAGGGCCAAAACACCAAGGGCAAGTTTTTTTTGGCAACCTTCCACACTTCGAGGTTTAGTTTTCTCCACAGTGAGGAAAGGAAACCATTCCTGTTAGTTTGAGTTACGCCTGATGGGAGACAGATATACTCAGTTTAGAAAAAATATGAACTTTTTCATTGAAGTTGAATAACATATTAAATAAATGTGTATTATTCTCAGTATGATACTAATCATTACAAAAATATTTAATAAACCTGTCATAAAACTGAGCACAAAACCAACAAATTAATTTCAGTCACGATTACTGTCATTACCTAAATGTTTGCCTTCAAACAACCAGCCAGAACAGATGGAAAGTGTTTGTTTTGGTACAAACATTTGGCAAATTCCTAGACACCAAAACTGACTTCAAGTGTACTGAACTTGATGTACTTTTAGATGTAACATAGAGAGACATAGAGAGAGAGAGAGAGGCATAGAGAGAGAGAGAGAGAGAGAGAGAGAGAGAGAGAGAGAGAGAGAGAGAGAGAGAGAGAGAGAGAGAGAGAGAGAGAGAGATAGAGAGAGAGAGACAGAGACAGAGAGAGAGAGAGAGAGAGAGAGAGAGAGAGAGAGAGAGAGAGAGAGAGAGAGAGAGAGAGAGAGAGAGAGAGAGAGAGAGAGAGAGAGAGAGAGAGCGAGAGAGAGAGAGAGAGAGAGAGAGAGAGAGAGAGAGAGAGAGAGAGAGAGAGAGAGAGAGAGAGAGAGAGAGAGAGAGAGAGAGGAGAAAGAGAAACCAGTATGCTGAAATTCAGTTGTGTACACCAGTCGATCCTCAGTAACTTCTGTACTGTGACTCCATCTACTCCTCAGGGTCTAATGCCTAATGCATCCTTGCTCCTTCATATGGCCTTAATGCTATACCTCAGTAGAGAAGGCCCATAATATCAACTTGAATATAAAATGGGCTATAACATCAAATATGAAAAGCAAAAATGGCTTGTTAGAGCCCAGATCTGCCAAGTTGAATTTATTTAATAGAGGATACGTAAATACATAAAGAAAACATAGTGGTAAAAAACAATATTTGTCCAAAAAGCAGTCAGCTTGCTTGGGTTATGGAAAGCCCCAGGAATTTTTGCCGCTAAGTTAAACAAAGAGCGGAACAGGGCCAGGCACTAACATGTGGTTACTGTTGTAGCCTGGCTCTGGACATAGTGATGTATAGAATTACCCATTTAACAACAATTACACATTCTCTGTGGACAAAGCTCACCTTCCCACCTCATTTTACCAAAACTCCAAAATATGAGACAACCCTATATTTAGGTATTGCACTCTAACAGTGTATAAATTCTGTATCAAGTCAACATGCCATGTATACCTACAGCCGAACAGACCAAATGCAGGGATATTTCCTTTGTGATACCCAAAGAGTTTGATTGGAATTTTGTTTGGGGTAGATCGAACAGGTTTATTTCCTGTGGTGATTATTGACAGAAAATTAATTGATTCACCACTCTGTGCCATCTATCTCCTATCCTAAGGTATAGTGAATTTCAATTCCACTGCATGTAATTTAATATTTAGCTGTGTGAGTGCCCACTGCCTTTTGGCAACAGGTACTCAGTCGATATCAGGGATGGGGTCAATTCAATTACAATTCCATAACTTAATTACTGAATTGAAATGGAATTGACCCCAACCCTGGTCTACAGTACACCAGCTGATACTGCAGACAGTAGCCTTCACTTACTCTGGGGCTTGGTCCCAAATGGCACCCTATTCCCTGTATAGTGCACTACTTTTGAACTGGGTGTATCTTAGCTCTGTGGGAGCTAGCGCTGCACAGTGGGGTTTATGCATTTAAACCTCTACATGTGTCAGTGATTGTGGTTGGACTACGAGAAGGCCTGCGCTGAACAAACTCTCAGCAATGTCGCCCTGTCATACCCCTGCTATGCTATTTGACATGCCCTGCAGGGGAGAGAGCATTCTGGAGTGGGGGAAAGTATGTGTATCTATTTACATATTGTAGTCCGAGTGGGAAATACTCTTATTTGGTCGGCTTGGTCGACTTATATATTTAAATAGTATGTTTCTCATGGAAAGGAAATGTCTCTGTTTTGGTCCAGTGCATCAGGGGCAGACTGGGACAAAATAATTGTTTTTGCCCGCGCTACAGACGGCTATATCAGTTCGCTAATAGTAAAGGTCCGTGCTTTTGTAAAATAAATATATATATTTTTACATATATATATTTATTTATTATCAGATTTTTCAGGGGGTACTGCAGCATGTGTCTCTCTGATTTCTTCCTACCTCCTGTACTCACCTCTGAGCTGTCTTTGCTAAGCCTAGCATCCTTTTCCACAGCACTGGTACCAGAAGACCAGGGGACCACACTGCCTGTGCTGGGCCCAGCAACATCCTAGCTGTGAATGCATAAACACATTTATTAGAAGAATAATAAATATTACTGAATAAATGCCTAATAGGTGACCATTTGCTCATAATACCTTATAAAAGCCTAACTACTTATATTGCGAATATTAGTTCCTGGCTATCATACATATCCCGCCTATCTTAAGGGTTAATTACTATTACATAATATAGAGCCAAAATATCAATAAACTGGCAGTACATGTGTCAGTGTGTGTGTCTCTCTCACTGTGTTTTCTACCTATGTCCACTACACTTGAATGCTGCAGCAGCAGCTGAGCTGTCTGTGTTGCTAAGCCTAGCATCACTGGGACCAGAAGAAGAGGGGACCACACTGCCTGTGCTGAGCCCAGCAACATCCTAGGGTAATGCTTTATTTTAAGGGTCCATAATAAACAATTTATAAGGCAAACTTTTACAAACTGTTTGCTCACCATTTTTAATAATTACTACCACATTTGTAACTGTTAGTAAGCTAGTTATTGACATGTGTATATATTTCCTTATACATCATGTGTTGTTCTTTTACCAGGTACTGCAGGAATGTCTACCAATGGCATACCCATCTTTTTGTGAGAAATTACACTGGTCACTCAAAACATTTATAAAGTATTTATAAAAGTATAAATAGCGGTCACTTTAGATTAGGGACTGCAAAAATACTTTACTAATGATTAGTCAGTGGTGTAGTGGAGGGTATACGCAGGTATACCCACCTTTTAGTGGGCATTGCGTATACTCACTTCTTAATCCCCACTGATGTGTATCAAAGTAGTGTAGTGGAGGTATACGTCATATCAATTAATGAGGCCGATGGAACAGATCAGAATGTTGATTATTTATTCAAATTTTAAGCGCAGCAATTACTGACTTTGAATGTGAATTTGCGCCACCTGAGCTCAGCCAATCAGAAAACCATGCCGGCCCATTTTTTTCCACTCGTCAGCCAAACGCTAAATATAGATGATTTTGAAAACAGAGAAAAAGTAATTAAGAAAATAGGCCCATGGGCCGCCGGCCATGTCCATTATTTTATATATACAGTGCATTCAGAAAGAATTCACACCCCTTGAGTTTTTCCATATCTTTAATTTTTTTGTAACTGGCCTACACACAATACCTGTCACGACTTCCTCCGAGGCTTCCTCCGAGGCTGCCTCCTCTCCTTGTTTGGGCAGGCTTCGGTGTTCATCGGCCTTCTAGCTACTGCTGCGCCTCATCTCATCATTCCATTTGTTTTGTCTTGTTTATTACACACACCTGGTTCATATCCCCTCATCAGTACCTGTATAAGTGTTCCCTCTGCCCCCTTGTCTTTGTGTGTGATTGTTTATTGTGGAGGAGAGAGAAGCTTGGTGGAGCTCCGTGTATTTTGTATCGCCAGGAATATTCCCTGTGTGCCATGTATTTTCCAGTGCGCACTGGAGTGTTTTTACGCATTACTGCGTAACTCTGTGGTTCAGAATAAATCCAGTTATTCTGTGATTTACCCTCCTGCGCCTGACTCCTTAAAAATCACCTCATCACAATACCCCATAATGTCAAAGTGGAATTATGTTTTTAGAATTTTTTACAAAATAAATTCAAATGAAAAGCTGAAATGTCTTGAGTCAATAAGTATTCAACCCATTTGTTATTGCAATCCTAAATAAGTTCAGGAGTAAAAAATTGTTGAATGGACTCACTTTGTGTGCAATAATAGTGTTTTACATGATTTTTAACTGACTACCTCATCTCTGTACCCCACACATACAATTATCTGTAAGGTCCCTCAGTCGAGCAGTGAATTTCAAACACAGATTCAACCACAAAGACCAAGGAGGTTTTCCAATGCCTCGCAAAGAAGGGCACCTATTGGTAGATGGGTAAACATTTAGAAAAGCAGACATTGAATATCCCTTTGAGCATGATGAAGTTATTAATTACACTTTGGATGGTGTATCAATACACCCAGTCACTACAAAGATACAGGCATCCTTCCTAACTCAGTTGCCAAAGAGGAAGGAAACTGTTCAGGGATTTCACCATGAGGCCAATGGTAACTTTAAAACAGTTAAAGAGTTTAATGGCTGTGATAGGAGAAAACTGGGGATGGATCAACAACATTGTAGTTACTCCACAATACTAACCTAATTGACAGAGTGAAAAGAAGGAAGTCTGTACAGAATACAAATATTCCAAAACATGTATCATGTTACAACAAGGCACTAAAGTAATGCTGCAAAAAATGTGGCAAAGCAATTAACTTTTTGCCATGAATACAAAGTGTTATGTTTGGGGCAACACATTACTGAGTACCACTCTCCATATTTTCAAGCATAGTGGTGGCTGCATCATGTTATGGGTATGTTTGTAATCGTTAAGGACTGGGGAGTTTTTCAAGATAAAAAAGGAAACGGAATGGAGCTAAGCACAGGCAAGATGCTTAGAAGACAGCGAATGTTCTTGAGTAGGCGAGTTACAGTTTTGACTTAAATGTACTTGAAAATCTATGTTGAGACCTGAAAATGGTTGTCTAGCAATGAATTTTGAAAAAGAATAATTGGCAAATGTTTCACAATCCAGGTGTGTAAAGATCTTAGAGACTTACCCAGAAAGACTCACAGCTGTAATCGCTGCACAACGTTTTTTCTTAATTTCACCCATTCATTCTTTAAGTATCCAGAACTCCCAATCCAGGTTTATTTCAGTAGTAAAAGATTTACTATCTGTTTTGGTTGTTGTGATGATGTGGTGTACTAAGCATGTGCAAACAATTATTTGTTGTCTCCTCCTATCTATCGTGAAGACTTTATGGATGTCTTTTATGAAACAGGTGCTCAGTGGTTGGATGGGACATGCCACTCCCTCTCCAGTCTTTAGTACCAGCCTGGGCGCTTTATGCTTTATGTGTCACCCTCACGTCAAGATGAAGATCAAAGAGTTCAGAGGGTGTTGCCATGGTAACGGTGGCTTGAGGTGGGTTTCGGGGCCACCTGTGTTTGTGTGAGAGCAGGTTCTCATGGACAATATGTTATGGCCTGCTGAAGGAAATCAATCCTCTCTAGAGTCGACTACATTAACACACCAGGTCATCTGCAGGTCGAAGGGACTCACACACAGACAGACATTCACATTCCCATAGCGTGAGACAACAGGATGCTCTCTGACTCAACACCCTCTCTGTGGCCTCTATCTCTCACTGTATCCATCCATATCTCTCTCCATCTCCCTCACCAGCTCTCTCAATTTCTCTCTCACACATACACACAGTAGTCTCCCCTCTTCTTATGTCTCCCTCTTTCTCTCTCTGTCTCTCTGATGCTCCAGATTCCCCCTACTTGCTCTCTTTGACCACCCAGAGCTTTGTGAAGGGAGGTGATGACTAAACGAGGCTCTGCCTGAGTGACAGACATAAGTAGCAAGAGAGAGAGAGAGCGAGAGAACAAAAGAGCGAGAGAGTGAGGGAAAGAGCGAGACAGAGCGGTAGACCGAGCGAGAGGGAGAGAGAAGGAGAGAGAGGAGAAACCGGAGAGAGATCGCCATGGAGGTTGGCTGGTCGCAGCGGAGGCAGGAGCGGGTGTTGGCATGTTGAGAGCTGAAACACAGAGTCAATTGTTGCAAGAGGAGAACCTTGTAGTGAGAGGCAGGCAACGCTAGTAGGCAGTCCAGGAGAAACTGTTAAACATGTGCTAATCAAAAAACAGAACAAATCTGGTGTATTTTCAAAAGTATGAGAAGCAGACATTCCTTCTGGCAGTGGTTGGAAGGGACATGTCCCGCTGAATTTCCTGATTGGATCAAAGAAGCAGTAGATACTACACATCATTACCTTACATGAAACTGAGGGCCTAGACTTCAATTAGACCAGGCTGCTTCTGGCCATCATGGCCCTGAATTGAACAGTCAGATGAGACTGATACGTGTGTATGTGTGTGTGTTTAACTAATCTGATCCAGTACATCGCCCTAGTTTTCCGACAGTGCCAAAGGCATAAATAAGTCTTAAGAAATGTTATAAAATCCCATAAATTGTGCTCATGGAATGCTGCAGAATGTATGGCAAACAGGCCACAGAGAGCAAATGAAAATCACTGACAGAGAGAGAGACAAACGGTGAGATAGAGAGAGTGAGAGATGGTGAGAGAGAGAGAAAGAAAGAGGGTGAGAGAGAGAGAAGAAAAAGTGAGCGAGGGAGAGAGAACAAAAAGTGAGCGAGAGAGAGAGAGAGAGAGAGAGAGAGAGAGAGAGAGAGAGAGAGAGAGAGAGAGAGAGAGAGAGAGAGAGAGAGAGAGAGAGAGAGAGAGAGAGATTGCCATAAAGGGATTTACTCAACCATTAATATACTGTAAATGTTGTTCCAGTAATATCTCTCTGATTATAATAGAATGTGAGCAATGTATTTTAAATGGAAGCCATTTAACTTGATGCTAAATGTAAATAAGCTCCATAAAGTGGACCAACGGTTCCTGCAGAAAATACTGTTGCTGCAGCTGCCCTACAATTTGTTTTTTAATGAACATATTTTGATATATTAATGTTCAGATGACCTTCTGAACCTGCTTTTTAAAAATATCCACCATTTACATGAATGGCAGTTGAAGCATTTGGAGAAACATGGCATTAATTGCTTCCAGCATACGTCACTTGTTTAAAATGTGACTACATCATCTCTTTAAGCCACTAGTCTTGTTCAGCATCTCATTAGAACCCAATACTGTACGCGTGCTCGTCTCAGACCTGGGTTCAAATACTTTCAGCGTTTGCTTCAGCCTGCCTGCAGTGCCCGATGGGTGGGTTTTGGCACTATTCTATTGGTTTCATTGTGCCAGGCAAACTCAATCAGGCACAGCTTAAGTATTTGAAATTATTTCAAATAGTATTTGAACCCAGGTCTGGCTGGTGTTAATGAAAAAGGAGCACTGTGCCTGAGTGGTCTATAGGAAATGAGGCAGACAGCAAACTCTCCTTACAGGCTCAATCAACCCAACACACACACACACTCAATCAACCCAGCAATTAATCACAGATTGAATTAGTGGCCGGGCCCGATACAATGATGTAATAGGTCTGAAGTTGGACCTGATGTTAAGATACATAAACATCCTGATGATAGCTTCACCTTCATGTGAAATGCAGCATCACATTCCCATCCCAGGAAGAGGAAGCCTGCATGGCCCTCTTAAATGCTATTTAATCACAGCGAGCGAGGCCGGGCGAGCCTCAGCAGCAGCCCTGCCATGCAGCCCTTACTGACTTATGAACTTTATACCTTTCTTTCTCGCTTTATCTCATCTTAATAATTGAGAGGAAGGCGTGTGATGAATGTGTTTAATAACAGAGGAAATCAGAGCACTTAGACAGTCCATCAATCTCACCGTACAGGGGTGGAAAAAGACCAGAGCTGTCCAAATCCTTGAGATCTGGCAAGTGCTTTTTGGAGAGCTTTATCCAGATACGTGGAGACAAATTGAGAGGGAGGGAGGGAGGGAGCAGTAGAGAGGTAGAGAGCGGTAGAGAGAGGGAGAAAGAGATAGAGAGGTGGTTGTCTAGGAGCAAAGAGGTTGTTTAAGTTCCTCAGGGCCACAAGAGGATAGTAGACATGGAGAGAGACCAGTCATACATGGTGGAGCTGAGCTCCAGAGAGGGATGGAGATTTTAAAAAGGAGGACAGAGGGAAAGAAAAAAAGGAGCTGTTCCAAACCGTCCCATACCCAGTTGTGATTCACAGTTTTGAAGAAGATAAAAGGACCTTGCAGAATGAGCGGCAGAAAATGTGAAAAAGTATTGTAGACAGATATTTCTGGAAAACAAACTGAGATAGACAGAGGGATCAGAAGGGCTAGAGAAAGTGAAGTAAGGCAGGTTAAGTGTGTGTCTGTCAGCTTGGTTAGTGTGAATACGACAACACACAGTGCAGGCTTTGATGAGCTGTATTGTCAGCATGTTGTTCACACAAAGACCAGTAACCCAGCAGGTCATTAAAGCTGTACCCTCAGGGCATACTAAAGAGGAGACTCACACATTTCACCTCTTTCTCTCACTCAACAGGGGAACCCCTACACTACACAGTCTCTCTCTCTCTCTCTCTCTCTCTCTCTCTCTCTCTCTCTCTCTCTCTCTCTCTCTCTCTCTCTCTCTCTCTAGGTCTCACTGTCTGTCTATCTCTCTGTCTGTCTATCTCTCTCTGTCTATCAATTCAATTGAATTTGCTTTAGTCTGTCTGTGTGTGTGTGTATATCTCTCACTGTCTGCCTGTGTGTGTGTGCGTGTATCTCGCTCCCTCTCTCCCTCTCTCCCTCTCTCCCTCTCTCCCTCTCCCTCCTACTGCAGCCTCAAGGAGGAGTTCTAGGCTGGTCTAGGCTGTGCTGTGGTTGGGTTCCCCCTCCCTCCAATCTCCTCTGAATTGTTGTAAAGCCTGTGAGAGAGAGAGAATAATCAAATTTACTACCACCTGTTTGTGTGCAGGTCACATGCATATCAGAAACAACACACTTATGTTTAGATTAGAAATAGTAAACATTTTTAAAGGTTTTGGTACATTGTGAACTTATGTTCCACAATTACACAGGCCAGGGGGACATGGAGCGGTGCAGGAAGAGGAGAGAGAGATGGATGGAGGAAGGAAGGAACACCTGCTTGCAATTTTGGAAACAGAAAACTCCAGTTCTTGGGCTTGGCTGGCACAGCTACTCCGCATCATTTTTCAGATAAATCCAATATAAAGCCGATATAAACGCCAGCCCCTCTGGTGTGGGCCATGTGTGGACATTTTTGTCACGTTGCCAGAGGACCATGGAGAGATGGAGGCTACTTTAAAGGGGAAATGTGATGAATTACCTTTCAATCTCCCCCTCTGAACCTTAGAGGTTCAGCTGACCCATGTGTGCCTGAATTGGTACGTCTGTGGGGATGGGGTCGACTGCTTCAGGGTAGGTGACTTCACAGTTCCAGGAAGGAAGGATTTGGACATGCAATGTATGTGAAAATCTCAGTCAGTCAGTCAGTCATCTATTCATCCATTCATTCATTAATACACATTCATTTAAATTGAAGAGGCCTGTGTAGTATAAAACAACAAATTACATTTACCATCACCTCTACCAAAAAAAAAATAATAATCGAATCGAAACCTTATCCTTATAAGTTATCAACAGACCACAAAGGAAACTGCATACCTCACCTCCGTACTTTCAGAGAATTTTAGTCTCATTTTCGTAATTTTAGTCTGTGAATATTGTACATTTCTATGGGATCAGTTTAGATTTTCCTAACAATTTTTCCAAGCCACACACATTTTGCAGTTGCTTATTTGTACTCTGTGTGCAGTGTCTCACTGTTAGTCTACACCTGTTGTTTACGAAGCATGTGACAAATACAATTTGATTGATTTGATTTGATGTACAAGTACACCCCCTGGACGGGACACTAATCTTTCTCCTCAAAGTCCTGTGTGCTCCTCACCTGCTCTGAGGACCTCTCTGTGAGGATGCTCTAACCCTCTGCAGCCCCGCCTCTTTCTCCCAGGGTCGCGCCTCATTGGAACACAAACATCCTGCCCCCCTGCCCCTACAACACAAACACCCCTCCCCCTTCACCTCCCCCCTCCTCCCTCTCCTAGCTCAGCCTGTAACCCAATCCTACCTGCAGCAGATCCCTTACATGCATTCATCAACGTCAGCCATTAAGACATGTTTTTTGAAGGAGAAAAACAAAACATTAGAGAGAGAGAGAGAGAGAGAGAGAGAGAGAGAGAGAGAGAGAGAGAGAGAGAGAGAGAGAGAGAGAGAGAGAGAGAGAGAGAGAGAGACTGTTCTGTTACTGGTCTGGTGAATGGAGGAGGGAAGGAGGCCCATATCCCCTACTGAGACCCCTGAAGAGGTTAAAATCATTTAGGATTCTGCTCAGTGGAGAAATTGAACTGGACGTGGAATCTGTTTCAAATGCAGGTCAAATGAAATAAACAGGAACTGCCCCCACTTGGACGGTGCCTCTTCATTCTACAATAGGGGTGAAGGGCCTACTGGCCCCCATAGATAAAAAAAACACTGAGGAAGGTCTCCAGTGTGTGCTTTCATATTGGGAATTAGTTTGGGTGGCTGAGTGGTGGTTTGGTTTGGGTTTGGTTTGGTGAGACTAGACACAAGAAGAAGGAAAAGTTGTACCACAACTAAGACGCCACCAGCACCAACTTATTATGCCTCCATTTCCGGAATCATCACCATGGATGAGCAGCGGGCAGCAGATCACATGCATGCCGGTTGGCTGAGCCATCTGATAATGGCCATAGAGAAGTGCCAATCAGCCTGAGGAGATAATGTGGGAGATAATGCAGAGGACATATAGGTCCAGGAGGATATGTCTGTCAGGATATGTCTTTGGGTTATGAATCAACAAAGAGAGGGAGAAAGTCTGTAGTTAGTGGGAGGGGTAGAGCAAGGTTAGTCACATCAGAGTAGTTTTTCCTTCCTTTAAATTAAACGCATGCATTTTCTTACCAATAGGATAGTTGCGGTGGAACATGGATTAAAACAGAGTAGGTTTGATGATTCAGTTTATAACCTTTTCCTTTGTAATGATATGTTTGGGGTATAATCAGCAGTGCTCAAAGTAAAAAAAGATACAGCCAGGGCCTATATCAGTGGTGGGAGAGTTGAACCTTCCAGATCTGGTGCATCACTCAGTAATTCAGTGTTGCGTGGAGAGTTTGTGTGTGTTTGTGAATGAATAGAGGAGTTCCATTGAGGATTGAAGAACAGGTATGTGTCCCAAATAGCACCTTATTCCTTATATAGTGCCCTACCTTTGACCAGATCCCCATGGGCCCTGGTCAAAAGTAGTGCACTATATAGTGAATAGGGAGGCATTTAAGACACAGCCCAAGTATGAGCAACAAGGCTCCTCTTTTCCTCTGTTCTTACCGGAGATGCCTGTGTTTGAACATTGAAGTGAAGCTCTTTATGAATGGGCAGTGTGCGTTTCTAAGCAAAGAGACCCTTCTGGAGTGGCTCTGTCACTTTCATCTCATCCCTAGTACCTCCCCTCCCCATCCCATGTGATAACCAACACACTGCCGACAGCTTGCCTGCACTCTGCACAGAATGAGTAACAGAGCACAGAATGAATCTGATGCGGGAAAACTGAGCAGGAATGTCTTTGAGAGGAACGCATCACAGCAACAATATAAGACAGACCGACCTGAGATCAAACCTATCAATAGTACAAGCAAGAACACTCAAACAAACAGCTCTCCATATATATACAACATATACAGTGCCTTCAGAAAGTGTTCATACACCTTGACTTTTGTGTCACTGGCCTACACACAATACCCCCATAATGTCAAAGTGGAATTATGTTTTTCAAAAATAAAATAAACGTTAATTAAAAATGAAAAGCTGAAAAAAATAAGTAAATAAGTATTCAAATCAAATCAAATCAAAATGTATTGGACACATGCGCCGAATACAACAGGTGCAGACATTACAGTGAAATGCTTACTTACAGCCCTTAACCAACAGTGCATTTATTTTTAATTTAAAAAAGTAAAATAAAACAACAACAAAAAAGTGTTGAGATAAAAAGAGCAGAAGTAAAATAAAATAACAGTAGGGAGGCTATATATACAGGGGGGTACCGGCGCAGAGTCAATGTGCGGGGGCACCGGCTAGTTGAGGTAGTTGAAGTAATATGTACATGTGGGTAGAGTTAAAGTGACTATACATAAATAATTAACAGAGTAGCAGCAGCGTAAAAAGATGGGGTGGGCGGTGGGGGTGGGGGGGCAGTGCAAATAGTCCAGGTAGCCATGATTAGCTGTTCAGGAGTCTTATGGCTTGGGGGTAGAAGCTGTTGAGAAGTCTTTTGGACCTAGACTTGGCACTCCGGTACCGCTTGCCGTGCGGTAGCAGAGAGAACAGTCTATGACTAGGGTGGCTGGAGTCTTTGACAATTTTGATGGCTTTCCTCTGACACCGCCTGGTATAGAGGTCCTGGATGGCAGGAAGCTTGGCCCCAGTGATGTACTGGGCCGTACGCACTACCCTCTGTAGTGCCTTGCAGTCGGAGGCCAAGCAGTTGCCATACCAGGCGGTGATGCAACCAGTCAGGATGCTCTCGATGGTGCAGCTGTAGAATTTTTTGAGGATCTGAGGACCCATGCCAAATCTTTTCAGTCTCCTGAGGGGGAATAGGCTTTGTCGTGCCCTCTTCATGACTGTCTTGGTGTGTTTGGACCATGATAGTTCGTAGGTGATGTGGACACCAAGGAACTTGAAGCTCTCAACCTGTTCCACTACAGCCCCGTCGATGAGAATGGGGGCGTGCTCAGTCCTCTTTTTTTTCCTGTAATCCACAATCATCTGCTTTGTCTTGGTCACGTTGAGGGAGAGGTTGTTATCCTGGCACCACACGGCCAGGTCTCTGACCTCCTCCCTATAGGCTGTCTCATCGTTGTCGGTGATCAGGCCTACCACTGTTGTGTCGTCGGCAAACTTAATGATGGTGTTGGAGTCGTGCCTGGCCATGCAGTCATGGGTGAACAGGGAGTACAGGAGGGGACTGAGCACGCACCCCTGAGGGGCCCCCGTGTTGACGATCAGTGTGGCAGATGTGGCACGGGGACTATGGTGGTCTGCTTGAAACATGTTGGTATTAGAGACTCAGTCAGGGACATGTTGAAAATGTCAGTGAAGACACTTGCCAGTTGGTCAGCACATGCTTGGAGTACACGTCTTGGTAATCCGTCTGGCCCTGCGGCCTTGTGAATGTTGACCTGCTTAAAAGTCTTACTCACATTGGCTACGGAGAGCGTGATCACATAGTCATCCGGAACAGCTGGTGCTCTCATGCATGCTTCAGTGTTGCTTGCCTCAAAGCGAGCATAGAAGTGGTTTAGCTCGTCTGGAAGTCTTGTGTCACTGGGCAGCTCGTGGCTGTGCTTCCCTTTGTAGTCTGTAATAGTTTTCAAGCCCTGCCACATCCGACGAGCGTCAGAGCCGGTGTAGTACGATTCAATCTTAGACCTGTATTGACTCTTTGCCTGTTTGATGGTTCGTCGAGAGGGCATAGCGGGATTTCATATAAGCGTCCGGGTTAGAGTCCCACTCCTTGAAAGCGGCACCTCTACCCTTTAGCTCAGTGCGGATGTTTCCTGTAATCCATGGCTTCTGGTTGGGGTATGTACGTACGGTCACTGTGGGGACGACATCATCGATGCACTTATTGATGAAGCCAGTGACTGATGTGTATTCCTCAATGCTATCTGAAGAATCCCGGAACATGTTCCAGTCTGTGCTAGCAAAACAGTCCTGTAGCTTAGCATCTGCGTCATCTGACCACTTTTTTATTAACCGAGTCACTGGTGCTTCCTGCTTTAGTTTTTGCTTATAAGCAGGAATCAGGAGGATAGAGTTATGGTCAGATTTGCCAAATGGAGGGCGAGGGAGAGCTTTGTATGCGTCTCTGTGTGTGGAGTAAAGGTGGTCTAGAGTTTTTTTTCCTCTGGTTGCACATTTAACATGCTGGTAGAAATTAGGTAGAATGGATTTAAGTTTCCCTGCATTAAAGTCCCCGGCTACTAGGAGCGCTGCCTCTGGATGAGTTTTTTCCTGTTCACTAATGGCCTTATACAGCTCATTCAGTGCAATCTTAATGCCAGCATTGGTTTGTGGTGGTAAATAGACAGCTATGAAAAATATAGATGAAAACTCTCTTGGTAAATAGTGTGGTCTACAGCTTATCATAAGATACTCTACCTCAGGCGAGCAAAACCTAGAGACTTCCTTAGTATTTGATTTTGTGCACCAGCTGTTGTTTACAAATATACACAGACCGCCACCCCTTGTCTTACCGGAGTCAGCCGTTCTATCCTGCCGATGTAGCGTATAGCCCGCTAGCTGTATGTTGTCCATGTCGTCGTTCAGCCACAACTCGGTGAAACATAAGATATTACAGTTTTTAATGTCCCGTTGGTAGGATAACCATAATCTTAGGTCATCCAATTAATTCTCAAATGATTGAAGATTGGCTAATAGGATTGATGGGAGAGGCAGTTTACTCGCTCGCCGTCGGATCCTTACAAGGCACCCCGACCTACGTCCACGATATCTCTGTCTTTTTCTCATGCGAATGACAGGGATTTGGGCCTTGTCGGGTGTCTGTAGGATATCCTTCGCGGCCGCCTCGTTGAATAAAAAATCTTCGTCCAATATGAGGTGAGTAATCGCTGTCCTGATATCCAGAAGCTCTTTTTGGTTATAAGAGACGATGGCAGAAACATTATGTACAAAATAAATTACAAATAACGCGGAAAAACACACATGATAGTACAATTGGTTAGAGGGCTGTAAAACGACAGCCATCTTCTCAGGCGCCATTTGAATCACGCCATATTCAACCCCTTTGTTAGCCTAAACACTAAGTTCAGGAGTAAAAATGTGCTTAACAAGTAAAAAAATAAGTTGCACAGACTCACTCTGTGTGAAATAATAGTGTTTAACATTACTTTTGAACGACTACCTCAACTCTGTACCCCACACATGCAATTATCTGTAAGGTCCTTCAGTTGAGCAGTGAATTTCAAACACAGATTCAACCACAAAGACCAGGGAGATTTTCCAATGCCTCACCAAGAAGGGCACCTATTGATAGATGTGTAAAAAAGCAGACATTGAATATCCCGTTGAGCATGGTTTAGTTGTTAATTTATTAATTACACTTTGGATGGTGTATCAAACACCCAGACACTACAAAGATACAGGCGTACTTCCTAACTCAGTTGACAGAGAGGAGTTTAATGAGGCCAGTTACAGAGTTTAACCTTTACGGGATCGGTGTCCCGTATACAGGACGGTTGAGCTAACGTGCGCTAATGTGATTAGCATGACTGTTGTAAGTAACAGCGAACTTTCCAGGACATAGACATGTCTTATATGGGCAGAAAGATTAAATTATTGTTAATCTAACTGCACTGTCCAATGTACAGTAGCTATTACAGTGAAAAAAATACCATGCTATTGTTTGAGGAGAGTGCACAACAACAAAAAACGTATCACAGCAACTGGTTTGATACATTCACCTCTGAACGTAAATAATGTCCTTACATTCAGTAATCTTGCTCTGATTTGTCATCCTAAGGGTCCCAGAGATTAAATGTAGCATAGTTTTGTTTGTTAAAATCCATTTTTATATTCAAATGTAGGAACTGGGTTCTACAGTTTGAACCCCTGCTGTGTCTGGCTCCACACCCACCCCACCCGGCCATCTAGATGTGTGAAAGTTAGTGTATAAGCTAATGATCCATCATGTATGTACTCCTGGGAGTGTGTAAACGTACATTTTGTATTACCATATAATTTTTGTATGTTCTCTATCGTTATGTACTTGAAAATGTATCAATGACCAATTCGGCACATTTGGGCAGACTTGATACAAAATAGTCCAGTATTGAAATGCTTCACTGGATCAATCTGAAACTTTGCACAAACACTGATTCCATCTACTGGCCAAAATCTAAATTGCGCCTAAACTGCACTATTATATTGTGGCTTTTCTCTTGATGGAACAAAAATAATTATAAAAAACGGATGTTTTTTTGTTTGTATTATCTTTTACCAGATCTAATGTGTTATATTCTCCTACATTAATTTCACATTTCCACAAACTTCAAAGTGTTTCCTTTCAAATGGTATCAAGAATATGTATATCCTTGCTTCAGGTCCTGAGCTACAGGCAGTTAGATTTGGGTATGTCATTTTAGGCGAAAATTGAAGAAAAGGGTCCGATCCTTAAGAGGTTAATGGCTGTGATGGGAGAACACTGAGGATGGATTACCATTGTAGTTACTCCACAATACTAACCTAATTGACAGAGTGAAAAGAAGAAAGCCTGTATAGAATGAAAATATTCCAAAACATGCATCCTGTTTGCAACAAGGCACTAATGTAATACTACAAAAAAATGTGGCAAAGCAATTCACTTTTTGTCCCGAATACAAAGTGTTAAGTGTGGGGCAAATCCAATAAAACACATTACTGAGTACAACTCTCCATATTTTCAAGCATAGTGGTGGCTGCATCATGTTATGGGTATGCTTGTAATCGTTAAGGACTGATGAGTTTTTCAGGATAAAAAATTGACGGAATGGAGCTAAGCACAGGCAAAATCCTAGAGGAAAATCTGGTTCAGTCTGCTTTCCACCAGACACTGGGAGATTAATTCACGTTTCAGCAGGACAATAACCTAAAACACAAGGCCAAATCTACACTGGAGTTGCTTACCAAGGAGACAGTGAATGTTCCTGAGTGGCCGAGTTACAGTTTTGACTTAGATCTACTTGGAAATCTATGGCAAGACCTGCAAATGGTTGTCTAGCAAAGATCAACAACAACTTTGAGAGAACTTGAAGAATTTTGAAAATAATAATGGTCAAATGTTGCACAATCCAGGTGTTGAATTTCTGTATTTCATTTTCAATAAATTTGCTAACATTTCTAAAAACATGTTTTCACTTTGTCATTATGGATATTATGTGTAGATGGATGAGAAAAAAAAAAGATTTAATCAATTTTTAATGCAGGCTGTAACAAAACAAAATGGGGAATAAGTCAAGCGGTATGAATACTTTCTGAAGGCACTGTACAGTGGGGAAAAAAAGTATTTAGTCAGCCACCAATTGTGCAAGTTCTCCCACTTAAAAAGATGAGAGAGGCCTGTAATTTTCATCATAGGTACACGTCAACTATGACAGACAAATTGAGAAAAAAAAATCCAGAAAATCCCATTTTAAGATTTTTAATGAATTTATTTGCAAATTATGGTGGAAAATAAGTATTTGGTCACCTACAAACAAGCAAGATTTCTGGCTCTCACAGACCTGTAACTTCTTCTTTAAGAGGCTCCTCTGTCCTCCACTCGTTACCTGTATTAATGGCACCTGTTTGAACTTGTTATCAGTATAAAAGACACCTGTCCACAACCTCAAACAGTCACACTCCAAATTTCACAATGGCCAAGACGAAAGAGCTGTCAAAGGACACCAAAAACAAAATTGTAGACCTGCACCAGGCTGGGAAGACTGAATCTGCAATAGGTAAGCAGCTTGGTTTGAAGAAATCAACTGTGGGAGCAATTATTAGGAAATGGAAGACATACAAGACCACTGATAATCTCCCTCGATCTGGGGCTCCACGCAAGATCTCACCCCGTGGGGTCAAAATGATCACAAGAACGGTGAGCAAAAATCCCAGAACCACACGGAGGGACCTAGTGAATGACCTGCAGAGAGCTGGGACCAAAGTAACAAAGCCAACCATCAGTAACACACTACGCCGCCAGGGACTCAAATCCTGCAATGCGAGACGTGTCCCCCTGCTTAAGCCAGTACATGTCCAGGCCCGTCTGAAGTGCATTTGGATGATCCAGAAGAGGATTGGGAGAATGTCATATGGTCAGATGAAACCAAAATATAACTTTTTGGTAAAAACTCAACTCGTCATGTTTGGAGGACAAAGAATGCTGAGTTGCATCCAAAGAACACCATACCTACTGTGAAGCATGGGGTTGGAAACATCATGCTTTGGGGCTGTTTTTCTGCAAAGGGACCAGGACGACTGATCCGTGTAAAGGAAAGAATGAATGGGGCCATGTATCGTGAGATTTTGAGTGAAACCCTCCTTCCATCAGCAAGGGCATTGAAGATGAAACGTGGCTGGGTCTTTCAGCATGACAATGATCCCAAACACACCGCCCGGGCAACGAAGGAGTGGCTTCGTAAGAAGCATTTCAAGGTCCTGGAGTGGCCTAGCCAGTCTCCAGATCTCAACCCCATAGAAAATCTTTGGAGGGAGTTGAAAGTCTGTGTTGCCCAGTGACAGCCCCAAAACATCACTGCTCTAGAGGAGATCTGCATGGAGGAATGGGCCAAAATACCAGCAACGGTGTGTGAAAACCTTGTGAAGAATTACAGAAAACGTTTGACCTGTGTCATTGCCAACAAAGGGTATATAACAAAGTATTGAGAAACTTTTGTTATTGACCAAATACTTATTTTCCACCATCATATGCCAATAAATTCATTAAAAATCCTACAATGTGATTTTCTGGGAAAAAAAATCTCATTTTTTCTGTCATAGTTGACGTGTACCTATGATGAAAATTACAGGCCTCTCTCATCTTTTTAAGTGGGAGAACTTGCACAATTGGTGGCTGACTAAATACTTTTTTTCCCCACTGTACATCAACATGACTTTCAACAACTTCTGCATTTTTGCATCGCAATACCCTTCCACAGGTGCACTATTTGAGGCATCGTACAGCAGTGTTGTTTAGCCATGTAAATCCCCTGGCTGTTCCACTGCTGTGAACATGGTGAGAGTCCAGACAGAGCCTGCGTCCCAAATAACACCCTAATCCATATATAGTGCACTACTTTTGACCAGGGCCCTGGTAAAACGTAGTGCACTATAAAAGGAATTGGGTGCCATTAGTGACACAGCCAGAGTCTGACCCCAGTGAAGCATCCCAGTCTAGGGGTATCTGGCTCACGCAGCTGTGGACTGTTTGGCGGGACGGGGTGGGTTGGGGGGGTGGTACAGGGGGCCACTCACGCACCCTTATAGGAATAAAGCGGATTATGACACCCCCATCAAACCTCTGTCGTTATCCCGACACGCTCTTTTGCCCTCCTCCCCTGAACAGCTTAGTAAAGTAGTGACTGATCTGATCCATGTTTGGTGCCGTCCGTCCAGTTTTTCTCCACTGCCTCTGGCTGCACAGCACAGGTAACAGTTATAAACACAGGTAACATACCTTTTATACAAATGCATTTTGATGAATGAGGACAATGAGTAAGAGGCTGATATAATTGAAAGCATGCATCTGCCCTCCCACTCCCTTGACTTACAGTAACCTTCCTAGAGCTGTCTGGAGGGGCGGCGGGCGGCAGCCAACAGGTTCAGATGAATATATTGAACATTTGAGTCATTTAGCACAGTGGCGATTTTAACATGAAAATATTGGTGTGGCTTTACGCAACGAAAGTATACCAAAACAACAATACAATGGGAAAGTGACTACATATGCTTTATTCAATCAAGCAATTGTTTAAATAAAATACAATTGTTTGCTAACTGATGTGATATATTGTTGTGACATGAAATAAAAGAATTGCATGCAAATCTCCTGGATATTGGTGGGGCACCTGTCCCACTTGATGCATCACTACTTATTTAGCAGATGCTCTTTTGATGCTCAGCTACCTGCTCATCTCTGGTCTGAACTGAAGCATGGTTCAATCAATCAATCAAATTCAAAATCAAAGGCCTTTTTTTCCATCAGCAGTGCTTTATACTTACCCCGCCCCTAAACCCCAAAGAACAAGTCAGTCAATGGTTGACTCAAAGTTAGGAGGAGTCCCTCATGGCGAAGCCCAGAGAGCACGTAGCAGGATCGTGGAACTGGAAGCGATCTGTTTGTTTCCGTTTTGTGTTGAAAGGGAATCTCTCATCTCTATCTCCCCATGGTGAGGTGTCTCGTCTTCACACAAAGGGAAGCAGTTGAGGTTTATCTCTTGAAGATTTACACAGAGACAGACACAGCGACTGTTCTCTCATCCCCTAGGTTAAGTGGTTGGACAGATAAGGTACTCAGAGATTTCTGTCTCTTTGTGGAATGTGTATATGGGGAGCGTACGGTACAATACTCAAGAAGACGTGTTCTCTTCTTAACACAACCACAGGAGTCCACCTCCCTCTGCAGATAGATTAAAACTTGTTTTAAACTCAACTGAGGCAACCATCACTGTCAATTACAATTGACAGTTATAAAATAAATAAAATAATACACAGAGAACATCTACAATAATATACTCAGTGGTGGAAAAAGTACCCAATTTTCACACTTGAGTAAAAGTAAAGATAACTTAATAGAAAATGACTCAAGTAAAAGTGAAAGTCACCCGGTAAAATATTACTTGAGTAAAAGTCTAAAAGTATTTGGTTTTAAATATACTTAAGTATCAAAAGTAAATGTAATTGCAAAAATATACTTAAGTATCAAAAGTAAAATTATAAATAATTTAAAATTGCTTATATTAAGCAAACGGCACACTTTTCTTGTTTGTATTTTATTTACGGATAGCCAGGAGCACACTCCAACAATCAGATATCATTGTACATTTTACAAATGAAGGATGTGTTTAGTGAGTCCGCCAGATCAGAGGCAGTAGGGATGAACAGGGATGTTCTGTTGATAAATGTGTGAATTTGAATATTTTCCGGTCCTGCATTCAAAATGTAACGAGTAATTTTGGGTGTCAGGATAAATGTATGGAGTAAAATGTACATTATTTTATTTAGGAATGTAATGAAGTAAAAGTAAAAGTTGTCAAAAATATAAATAGTAAATTAAAGTACAGATACACAAAAAAAACTACTTAAGTAGTACTTTAAAGTATTTTTACTTAAGTACTTTACACCACTGAATACACAACATTCTTATCTAGACTGAGATGTATTTATCTGTGTTGTTTGGTCTGAGATGTTAGTATGGGCTGAGTGTGGTGAGCAGTAAAAGCAGTGATAACTGTGGTATTAAAACCAAGTAACACATCTGATGTCTTCGGAGAAGCACTCAGGTTGTAAAGTCAAAGAGCTCCAGGAGAGAGAGCAAAACCAAACCACATCCAAAAGCTGTTTGTTTTCATAGTTTTGACGGCTATGTGCATACCTGCACGGCTCCTCACTCAGCCCACAGGCCTTAAGTACACAATCAATCTCATTGTTCCGTTGCTCGCTCCACTCTTATCGCCGCAGAGCTAAACCACAGAGCAACGACAGGGCAACCCTGCCGTGGCCCGGCCCAGCCTTAGACCCGAGTTCAAATAATATTTGAAATCATTTTTAAATGCTGTGTTTAATCTATGCTTGATTGAGCTTACCTGTTGCAAGGAACCAACAGAAAAGTATCAAAAGTGCAAACCCCTCCCACCTAGCACTCCAGGCAGGCTAGAGTAAACGCTTGAATACTATTTGAAGCCAGGTCTGCCCGACCTCACCTCCCTCTCCAGCGAGGAGAAATGTACACTATATTCAGTCACCATGGAGAACCTAATCTGCCTGTTAGCTGCAGCCTGTCCCGTCTGAAGGGATAAGAAGAGAAGGAGATCTGTCTGAGGTGTTTGGTGTCTCAGTCAGTCATCATCGACTTATAACAGCGTCATCGTCACCGTCAACATTGACATTGTGGTCAAATATTGTCGTCATTATGATAATCAGCATAATCATCATCATCACATAATAAATAGAATCACTAGAATGATATGATCTCTATGATCATCATCATCAACAATTCTCTCTCTCTTTATCACCCCTCTCTTTAAATGTCTTACTTTCTATTTTTTCTGCAATTACGACACCACTCAGTTGTCACTCAGACACTGTAATTGTCCTGTGGCACTGCAACATTGTGTGTGTGTGTGTGTGTGTGTATGTGTGCATTGGCGTGCCTGTATGTGTCCATTGGCGTGCCTGTGTGTGTGTGTATTTCTGTGTACACACGCATGAGTGTGTTGAATGAATGCTCTGCGGTGGTGTTTGTTTATTTGTTTTCAGAGAAAGCTCTTAAAGTGTGTGTGTAAAATCCCTGCAACAGCCGCGAGGCAGACAGACACAGGGGAGGAGGGGAGGAGGGGAGGAGGGGAGGGAAGGGAGTCCCTGGCCTGTGCTGCTGGTGTGTAAACAGAGCCTGCTGGGCTGCTCTGCTCACGACACTCCTCACATGCTGAGGTTTTTATGGGTCCCTGTGTGGGGAGCTTCCCATTGCACCCCAGGGGCATTCCACCACACACACACGAGCGCACCCGCACGCAAACACACAAACACACACACACAAGCGTGCCCGAACGCACACACACACCACCACCTCCTCCACCAAGCCAAGCGTGCCTATGAAACACAAACCTCATTCCAACTACACAGAGACATGATGCATCACTTTCCCTTCACATAGACAGTGGGCCCTAGTTGCCCATAGACACTGATAGAAGGCCAGTTTGACATGTTTCACATAAATGGTTAAGGTTAGGATTTAGGGGAGGGTAGAGAGGGTGTTTAGGGGCAAATCGACCTGGAGCCACTCTAGTGCCACTCGGCTTCAATCTGAACACACACATTCAATACTACAGAACACACACACAGTCCCTACAGAACACACACAATCCCTACAGAACACACACACAGTCCCTACAGAACACACACAGTCCCTACAGAACACATAGAGTCCCTACAGAAAACACACAGTCCCTACAGAACACACACAATCCCTACAGAACACACACAATCCCTACCGAACACACACAATCACTACAGAACACACACAATCACTACATAACACACACAATCACCATGCTCGGCAGTGGTAGTGACAACAGCACCGTCAAATATTTGGCTTTGTTTTTAGCCTATACATACTGTTTATCGGGTTGGGTTTCAAAGACAGCATGTGTCAGTGTGTGTGTGTGCAGATGTAGTGTGTGTGTGTGTGTTTGTGAATGCCCTGTGGTGTTTTGTTAGGGGAGACACCCGTTCCCAGTGAAATAGATTGGTGTGTATTTGTTTACTCTGTTGCTGATATAAACAGTGCGCGGTCGTGTCGTTACAGAACGGCCTCAGACATATTTATGTCCCTGGTTTTTCAAAAGCAGAGCAGTGTCAGTCAGCTAGGTTGAAGCTGCTTATGAGGGCCTTCTAAAAGGGCTGACGGGTTTCCTTGGGAAAGGTGGATGGATGGGCTAATATTCCTCCTTGGAGTAGTTTGGTGCTGCAGTAAAAAGAGTGGATAGGGAGAGAGAGAGAGAGAGAGAGAGAGAGAGCAAGAGAGGGAGAGAGAGAGAGAGAGGACAGAGAGGGAGTGGGAGGAGAGAGAAAGAGGGGGGGGAGAGAGAGCAAGAGAGGGAGAGAGAGGGGGGGGAGAGAGAGCAAGAGAGGGAGAGAGAGAGTGGGAGAGAGAGTGTGGGTGAGAAGAGAAAGAAATAAGGAAGTGACAGAGCAGGGGATTAAGAGAGAGCGAGGGGAGACTGTTGGTCAGTTTGAGGAGGAGAGGGAGACAGTGAGGGAAGCAGTGAGGGGTTCAGTGAGTCCGTGTTTTTCTGTTCTCATGCAACACTTCACTATACAACTGTTAATCTACCTTATAACTACCTACATTAAAATGTCCCAGTTGAAATAGTTGGAAGATGACTACATTATTGATGTTAGAATGTGAAAATAATCTTCATGGCCGGTCCAGCTTTTATCTAGGGTTTTAGTGAGATCTGTGAAGGCTCTCTGGGGCTTCACGCTCAATAAAGGTGATCTAACACCAAATGAAGAACGTCTCCTTCTCATCACCTGGCTGGGATGTTTTTAAGCAATGAACATTTTTTTCAGTGCTTTTAATTGTCCAACCTATTAGTAATTTATGACTTAATTTATAGTATATTGGTATAAAGACACAGCATTTCACTTTTGTCTGTTGTCACCTACTTACAGTTTTTTTTCAATTGCTAACAAGCATTGTTCAATACTGCGGATACATGTGCTGAACTCTAAATACAGTTATCACAACAACACTATGTGGCAACCTGTGGATCACTTGTCATGGCTTTGACACAAAATGCATTCAATGACAACATCTTTCAAATTACATTAATACTTGTCTCACAAAAACACATTTACCAACAAAACTCTATGTATCTACAGACCATTTTGCAAATGTTACAGTTTTTTCCAACTGCTTACACACGTTTTCAAAACTGTCTCATTTTTTCAAAACTCTACACACAATTCCCAAAACTGCACAGACAAAATGCAAAATGCCTCACATCTCTTTCAAAATCTAACACTGCATTCAAAATGCCATAAACACATGTCAGAATGAAGCATTTCCATCAAATGGCAAACACTTCTTTCATAATAGTAAATTTTTGGATATACCATGTAAACACTGTTGTTCTAAATCTAAAGCTCTTTGGTCTTTCATAGGCTTATATCTACATTTCAGTACAATGTTCTACAGTGAAAGTAATCTGCTGAGAGGGGTAACAAGTACACTGTAAACACCAATGCAATGTAGAAACAGAAAATATTTATTAGGCCAAACATTACTGTTGTATACAGTAGCATACAACAAACCAATAAACATATTTACATTTACGTCATTTAGCAGACGCTCTTATCCAGAGCGACTTACAAATTGGTGCATTCACCCTATAGCCAGTGGGATAACCACTTTACCAAATTTTTTTTATTATTTTTTATTTCTTTATTTTTAGGGGGGGGGGGGGGGTAGAAGGATTACTTTATCCTATCCCAGGTATTCCTTAAAGAGGTGGTGTTTCAAATGTCTCCGGAAGGTGGTGAGTGACTCCGCTGTCCTGGCGTCGTGAGGGAGCTTGTTCCACCATTGGGGTGCCAGAGCAGCGAACAGTTTTGACTGGGCTGAGCGGGAACTATGCTTCCGCAGAGGAAGGGGAGCCAGCAGGCCAGAGGTGGATGAACGCAGTGCCCTCGTTTGGGTGTAGGGACTGATCAGAGCCTGAAGGTACGGAGGTGCCGTTCCCCTCACAGCTCCATAGGCAAGCACCATGGTCTTGTAACAGATGCGAGCTTCAACTGGAAGCCAGTGGAGTGTGCGGAGGAGCGGGGTGACGTGAGAGAACTTGGGAAGGTTGAACACCAGACGGGCTGCGGCATTCTGGATGAGTTGTAGGGGTTTAATGGCACAGGCAGGGAGCCCAGCCAACAGCGAGTTGCAGTAATCCAGACGGGAGATGACAAGTGCCTGGATTAGGACCTGTGCAGCTTCCTGTGTAAGGCAGGGTCGTACTCTCCGAATGTTGTAGAGCATGAACCTGCAGGATCGGGTCACGGCCTTGATGTTAGCGGAGAACGACAGGGTGTTGTCCAGGGTCACGCCAAGGCTCTTCGCACTCTGGGAGGAGGACACAACGGAGTTGTCAACCGTGATGGCGAGATCATGGAACGGGCAGTCCTCCCCCGGGAGGAAGAGCAGCTCCGTCTTGCCAAGGTTCAGCTTGAGGTGGTGATCCGTCATCCATACTGATATGTCTGCCAGACATGCAGAGATGCGATTCGCCACCTGGTTATCAGAAGGGGGAAAGGAGAAGATTAGCTGTGTATCGTCAGCGTAGCAATGATAGGAGAGGCCATGTGAGGATATGACAGAGCCAAGTGACTTGGTGTATAGCGAGAATAGGAGAGGGCCTAGAACTGAGCCCTGGGGGACACCAGTGGTGAGAGCACGTGGTGCGGAGACAGCTTCTCGCCACGCCACTTGGTAGGAGCGACCGGTCAGGTAGGACGCAATCCAAGAGTGAGCCGCGCCGGAGATGCCCAGCTCGGAGAGGGTGGAGAGGAGGATCTGATGGTTCACAGTATCAAAGGCAGCAGACAGGTCTAGAAGGACAAGAGCAGAGGAGAGAGAGTTAGCTTTAGCAGTGCGGAGAGCCTCCGTGACACAGAGAAGAGCAGTCTCAGTTGAATGACCAGTCCTGAAACCTGACTGGTTTGGATCAAGAAGGTCATTCTGAGAGAGATAGCAAGAGAGTTGGCTAAAGACGGCACGCTCAATAGTTTTGGAAAGAAAAGAAAGAAGGGATACTGGTCTGTAGTTGTTGACATCAGAGGGATCGAGTGTTGGTTTTTTGAGAAGGGGTACAACTCTCGCTCTCTTGAAGACGGAAGGGACATAGCCAGCGGTCAAGGATGAGTTGATCAGCGAGGTGAGGTAGGGGAGAAGGTCACCGGAGATGGTCTGGAGAAGAGAGGAGGGGATGGGGTCAAGCGGGCAGGTTGTTGGGCGGCCTGCAGTCACAAGTCGCGAGATTTTATCTGGAGAGAGAGGGGAGAAAGAAGTCAAAGCATAGGGTAGGGCAGTGTGAGCAGGACCAGCAGTGTCATTAGACTTAACAAACGAGGATCGGATGTCGTCAACCTTCTTTTCAAAGTGGTTGACGAAGTCATCCACAGAGAGGGAGGAGGGGGGGGGGGGGAGGATTCAGCAGGGAGGAGAATGTAGCAAAGAGCTTCCTAGGGTTAGAGGCAGATGCTTGGAATTTAGAGTGGTAGAAAGTGGCCTTAGCAGCAGAAACAGATGAAGAAAATGTAGAGAGGAGGGAGTGAAAAGATGCCAGGTCCGCAGGGAGTCTAGTTTTCTTCCATTTCCGCTCAGCTGCCCGGAGCTCTGTTCTGTGAGCTCGCAATGAGTCATCAAGCCACGGAGCTGGAGGGGAGGACCGAGCCGGCCGGGAGGATAGGGGACACAGAGAGTCAAAGGATGCAGAAAGGGAGGAGAGGAGGGTTGAGGAGGCAGAATCAGGAGATTGGAGGGAGAAGGATTGAGCAGAGGGAAGAGATGATAGGATGGAAGAGGAGAGAGTAGTGGGAGAGAGAGAGCGAAGGTTGCGGCGGAGCATTACCATCTGTGTAGGGGCAGAGTGAGTAGTGTTGGAGGAGAGCGAGAGAGAAAAGGATACAAAGTAGTGGTCGGAGACATGGAGGGGAGTTGCAGTGAGATTAGTAGAAGAGCAGCATCTAGTAAAGATGAGGTCAAGCGTATTGCCTGCCTTGTGAGTAGGGGGGGACGGTGAGAGGGTGAGGTCAATAGAGGAGAGGAGTGGAAAGAAGGAGGCAGAGAGAAATGAGTCAAATGTAGACGTAGGGAGGTTGAAATCCCCCAAAACTGTGAGGGGTGAGCCATCCTCAGGAAAGGAGCTTATCAAGGCGTCAAGCTCATTGATGAACTCTCCAAGGGAACCTGGAGGGCGATAGATGACAAGGATATTAAGCTTAAATGGGCTAGTGACTGTGACAGCATGGAATTCAAATGAGGAGATAGACAGATGGGTTAGGGGAAAAATTGAGAATGTCCACTTGGGAGAGATGAGGATTCCTGTGCCACCACCCCTCTGACCAGATGCTCTCGGGGTATGCGAGAACACATGGTCAGACGAGGAGAGAGCAGTAGGAGTAGCAGTGTTTTCAGTGGTAATCCATGTTTCCGTCAGCGCCAGGAAGTCGAGGGACTGGAGGGTAGCATAGGCTGGGATGAAGTCAGCCTTGTTGGCAGCAGAACGGCAGTTCCAGAGGCTGCCTGAGACCTGGAACTCCAGGTGTGTGGCGCGTGCAGGGACCACCAGGTTAGAGAGGCAGCAGCCACGCGGTGTGAGGCGTTTGTGTAGCCTGTGCGGAGAGGAGAGAACAGGGATAGGCAGAGGCATAGTTGACAGGCTGTAGCAAATGGCTACAATAATGCAGAGGAGATCGGAATGAAATGAACTAAACATCAGGGAAAGGAGAGAGCGGGGCCTCCCTCACCACAACTCCCAAATATAACTCTCCCAACTTCCACCTCAGAAACTATAATTGTTTCACTGAAACACCCGAATAAAACTCTCCCAACTTCCACTTTAGAAATTAGAATTGTTGTAACTACAGCGGTTCAATGTTTCAAGGAATAGACTCAACTTACTTTATTCAGCTAGCTAACTATGACGCCATAGCTAACTAGCATGCTAGCATCCAATAACACACGGTTTAGCACCAATACTTGGTTAGAACAAACTACCAATAGTGTGTTAACACACTAAACAGATAATTCGTGTCCGTGTCTAGTTCCTTTCATAACGCAGCAATAATTAAACGTTGGCTAGCTAGCACAAAGATATTGTATTTAGCTGCTACAGTACTGCTAGCTGGTAGTGTTGGCTAGCTAGCAATGGCTGCTGTGTTGACTTTGTTTGAAAAACGGCGTCGCTGCGAACGAATGTAGCTGGCTAAAATTATATTGTATTTAGTTGCTATAGTACTGCTAGCTGGTAGCGTTGGCTAGCTAGCAATGGCTGCGGTGATGACTTTGTTTGAAAAACGGCGTCGCTGCGAACGAATGTAGCTGGCTAGAAGGATATTGTATTTAGTTGCTACAGTACTGCTAGCTGGTAGCTGGTATTGTGGGCTAGCTAGCAATGGCTGCGGTGTTGACTTTGTTTGAAAAACGGCGTCGCTGCGAACGAATGTAGCTGGCTAGCTAACCTCGATAGTTACTCTATACTACACCTTTATCTTTGATACAAATACAACTATGTAGCTAGCCAACATTACACTAATCAAATCGTTCCATTGTAATGTAATGTGTCATATTACCTGCGGAGCGAAGTACAGCATGACTACTCACCTCGCCTGCATTTTAATTGCTATCAATAAAATGCAATTGTGTTCGTTGTCCGTAGCTTATGCCAGCCCATACTATAACCCCACCGCCACCATGGGGCACTCTGTTCACATACAGTGGGGAAAAAAAGTATTTAGTCAGCCACCAATTGTGCAAGTTCTCCCACTTAAAAAGATGAGAGAGGCCTGTAATTTTCATCATAGGTACACGTCAACTATGACAGACAAATTGAGAAAAAAACATCCAGAAAATCACATTGTAGGATTTTTAATGAATTTATTTGCAAATTATGGTGGAAAATAAGTATTTGGTCACCTACAAACAAGCAAGATTTCTGGCTCTCACAGACCTGTAACTTCTTCTTTAAGAGGCTCCTCTGTCCTCCACTCGTTACCTGTATTAATGGCACCTGTTTGAACTTGTTATCAGTATAAAAGACACCTGTCCACAACCTCAAACAGTCACACTCCAAACTCCACTATGGCCAAGACCAAAGAGCTGTCAAAGGACACCAGAAACAAAATTGTAGACCTGCACCAGGCTGGGAAGACTGAATCTGCAATAGGTAAGCAGCTTGGTTTGAAGAAATCAACTGTGGGAGCAATTATTAGGACATGGAAGACATACAAGACCACTGATAATCTCCCTCGATCTGGGGCTCCACACAAGATCTCACCCTGTGGGGTCAAAAGTATCACAAGAACGGTGAGCAAAAATCCCAGAACCACACGGGGGGACCTAGTGAATGACCTGCAGAGAGCTGGGACCAAAGTAACAAAGCCCACCATCAGTAACATACTACGCCGCCAGGGACTCAAATACTGCAGTGCCAGACGTGTCCCCCTGCTTAAGCCAGTACATGTCCAGGCCCATCTGAAGTTTGCTAGAGTGCATTTGGATGATCCAGAAGAGGATTGGGAGAATGTCATATGGTCAGATGAAACCAAAATATAACTTTTTGGTAAAAACTCAACTCGTTGTGTTTGGAGGACAAAGAATGCTGAGTTGCATCCAAAAAACACCATACCTACTGTGAAGCATGGGGGTGGAAACATCATGCTTTGGGGCTGTTTTTCTGCAAAGGGACCAGGACAACTGATCCGTGTAAAGGAAAGAATGAATGGGGCCATGTATCGTGGGATTTTGAGTGAAAACCTCCTTCCATCAGCAAGGGCATTGAAGATGAAACGTGGCTGGGTCTTTCAGCATGACAATGATCCCAAACACACCGCCCGGGCAATGAAGGAGTGGCTTAAGAAGCATTTCAAGGTCCTGGAGTGGCCTAGCCAGTCTCCAGATCTCAACCCCATAGAAAATCTTTGGAGGGAGTTGAAAGTCCGTGTTGCCCAGCGACAGCCCCAAAACATCACTGCTCTAGAGGAGATCTGCATGGAGGAATGTGCCAAAATACCAGCAACAGTGTGTGAAAACCTTGTGAAGACTTACAGAAAATGTTTGACCTGTGTCATTGCCAACAAAGGGTATATAACAAAGTATTGAGAAACTTTTGTTATTGACCAAATACTTATTTTCCACCATGATTTGCAAATAAATTCATAAAAAATCCTACAATGTGATTTTCTGGAGAAAAAAAATCTCATTTTGTCTGTCATAGTTGACGTGTACCTATGATAAAAATTACAGGCCTCTCTCATCTTTTTAAGTGGGAGAACTTGCACAATTGGTGGCTGACTAAATACTTTTTTTCCCCACTGTATGTAAACCAAAAGTATATTCTTTAGAATACATTACAGTTTTTTCCAACTGCTTACACACAAAATCTTTTCATGTCACACAATTTTTGAAACCTCTCACTCAAAGTGCAAAACTACACACCAAATCTCCAAAAACATAAGCTATTTCTCAGCCTTTGACTCAGTTGTCAATTGCATAAAACACTTTTTTCAAAACACTACACACAATTCTCTACCTAAAACACAAAAATCTAACAGGAAGTGACTTGCTTTCCTTTTCCAAACACAACCAATCAAAATGCTACACTTATTCACCAGGACACACACACACTCCTCACATGTGCAAACACTAATTGCTTAACTGATCACTAACAAATCACTGCTTTACTGTAGTATAGGACTGTTTTGATCAATGGATGCCAACAATGGACAGAGAGCAAGAGGAGTAGGAGGGAGAGGCAGGGGACAACAACGAGGACAAATTCAAAGACGAATAGTTGGAAGAGGAGGAGGAGGAGTAGGAGGAAGAGGAAGAGGAAGAGGAAGAGGAAGAGGAAGAGGAAGAGGAAGAGGAAGATGAAGATGAAGATGAAGATGAAGATGAAGATGAAGAGGGCAAAGAAGAGAAGGAAGGAGAGCCATCTCTGATGAGATTAGGGCAACACTTGTTGATCATGTGATCAACCACGGTTTGACCATGAGAGAGGCTGGACTGAGAGTCCAGCCCAACTTGAGTCGATTTACAGTGGCGTCCATAATTCGAACCTTCAGAAATGAGAACAGGTATGCAACTATCTAATGACTATTTTAGCATTACAGTAATGTACTGTAAAATATGTATGACTGCATAGTATTGCATAAACATTTGTAACTCTAAGCCATCCATTTACTGCACTGCATTGAATGAATGAGGTTGGTTATCATGCTGTACTACATTTTTGTGTACATTGTTTACAGTTCCTATGCTGAACACATACTGTGTTTGAATTCTGTACAGAGTGGAAAGGCAAAGACATCATGGAGGACGAGGACGCTTGTTTACAGATGTACAAGAGTCTGCAATTATAAATATGGTTTTGGCCAACAATGCAATTAGGATTTGAGAGATAAGAGAACATATCTTGAATAATGACACCATATTTAACAACATCAATGCTGTAAGCCTGTCGACCATACAACGCATCCTCCAATGGCACCAAGTGACGATGAAACAACTTTACAAGGTGCCATTTGAGAGAAACTCTGACAGAGTCAAGAATCTGCGACATGACATTGTAGAGGTATGTATGCAACACTACTTCCAGTACTTCAGACATACCATATTTACTCATCTGTATATCCTTTTATCTGTTACAGAGAGTATTGGAGATGGATGCCCATGTAAATGTATTTATGTGGATGAGGTTGGCTTCAACCTCACCAAAACCAGGCGCCGCGGAAGAAATGTAATAGGACAGAGGGCAATTACCAATGTCCCTGGACAGCATGGGGGTAATATAACTATGTGTGCTGCCATCACTCAAAACGGGGTCCTCCATCACAATGCCACACTGGGTCCGTACAACACCGGCCATATGCTCACTTTTCTGGATGCAATTTACACAATGCTTGTCCCTGATCCAGATCAGGAGCCTGCTAGATTTGTGGTTATATGGGACAATGTTAGTTTTCACAGGGCTGTTCTGGTCCAAAACTGGTTTGCCACCCATCCACAATTTGTAGTTTTGTACCTACCCCCATATTCACCTTTTCTAAATCCCATAGAGGAATTCTTCTCAGCCTGGCGCTGGAAAGTGTATGATCGCCAACCCTATGCCCGCATGCCGCTTCTCCAGGCAATGGAGGACGCATGTGGGGACATAGAGGAAAGCCTCTGTCCAAGGTTGGATACGCCATGCTAGGAGATACAGTACTTCCCTCGATGTTTGGCAAGAGAAAACTTATCTTGTGATGTGGACGAAGTATTGTGGCCAGACCCTGCCCGGAGAAGAGATGAAACGTAGCTTAGCACTGGTGACTGCCCCCCCCCTACCAATTCCTGGACTGCCCCCCCGGGACCCCACACACACAATTGTGTTCTTTACTGTATTCTAAAGAATATACTTTTGGTTTACATATGTTTATGGTTTTGTTGTATGCTACTGTATACAACAGTAATGTTTGGCCTAATAAATATTTTTTGTTCCTACATTGCATTGGTGTTTACAGTGTACTTGTTACCCCTCTCAGCAGATTACTTTCACTGTAGAACATTGTACTGAAATGTAGATATAAGCCTATGAAAGACCAAAGAGCTTTAGATTTAGAACAACAGTGTTTACATGGTATATCCAAAAATTTACTATTATGAAAGAAGTGTTTGCCATTTGATGCAAATGCTTCATTCTGACATGTGTTTACAGCATTTTGAATGCCGTGTTACATTTTGAAGGAGATGTAAGGCATTTTGCATTTTGTGTGTGCAGTTTTGGGAATTGTGTGTAGAGTTTTGAAAAAAGGAGACATAGTTTTGAAAACGTGTGTAAGCAGTTGGAAAAACTGTAAAGAACACAATTGTGTGTGTGGGGTCCCGGGGGGGCAGTCCAGGAATTGGTAGGGGGGGCAGTCACCAGTGCTAAGCTACGCTTCATCTCTTCTCCGGGCAGGGTCTGGCCACAATACTTCGTCCACATCACAAGATAAGTTTTCTCTTGCCAAACATCGAGGGAAGTATCTCCTAGCATGGCGTATCCAACCTTGGACAGAGGCAACCTCTATGTCCCCACATGCGTCCTCCATTGCCTGGAGAAGCGGCATGCGGGCATAAGGTTGGCGATCATACACTTTCCAGCGCCAGGCTGAGAAGAATTCCTCTATGGGATTTAGAAAAGGTGAATATGGGGGTAGGTACAAAACTACAAATTGTGGATGGGTGGCAAACCAGTTTTGGACCAGAACAGCCCGGTGAAAACTAACATTGTCCCATATAACCACAAATCTAGCAGGCTCCTGATCTGGATCAGGGACAAGCATTGTGTAAATTGGATCCAGAAAAGTGAGCATATGGCCGGTGTTGTACGGACCCAGTGTGGCTTTGTGATGGAGGACCCCGTTTTGAGTGATGGCAGCACACATGTCCAGGGACATTGGTAATTGCCCTCTGTCCGATTACACGTATTCCACAGCGCCTGGTTTTGGTGAGGTTGAAGCCAACCTCATCCACATAAATAAATTAATGGCGAATTACATGGGCATCAATCTCCAATACTCTCTGTAACAGACAAAAGGATATACAGATGAGTAAATATGGTATGTCTGAAGTACTGGAAGTAGTGTTGCATACATACCTCTACAAAGTCATGTCGCAGATTCTTGACTGTCAGAGTTTCTCTCAAATGGCACCTTGTAAAGTTATTTCATCGTCACTTGGTGCCGTTGGAGGATGCGTTGTATGGTCGACAGGCTTACAGCATTGATGTTGTTAAATATGGTGTCATTATTCAAGATATGCTCGCTTATCGCTCGAATCCTAATTGCATTGTTGGCCAAAACCATATTTATAATTGCAGTCTCTTGTACATCTGTAAACAAGCGTCCTCGATCCTCCATGATGTCTTTGCCTTTCCACTCTGTACAGAATTCAAACACAGTATGTGTTCAGCATAGGAACTGTAAACAATGTACAAAAAAGGTAGTACAGCATGATAACCAACCTCATTCATTCAATGCAGTGCAGTAAATGGATGGCTTAGAGTTACAAATGTTTATGCAATACTATGCAGTCATACATATTTTACAGTACATTACTGTAATGCTAAAATAGTCATTAGATAGTTGCATACCTGTTCTCATTTCTGAAGGTTCGAATTATTGACGCCACTGTAAATCGACTCAAGTTGGGCTGGACTCTCAGTCCAGCCTCTCTCATGGTCAAACCGTGGTTGATCACATGATCAACAAGTGTTGCCCTAATCTCATCAGAGATGGCTCTCCTTCTCTTCTTTGCCCTCGTCCTCTTCTTCTTCTTCTTCTTCTTCCTCTTCCTCCTACTCCTCCTCCTCCTCTTCGTCTTCGTTTTTGAATTTGTCCTCGTTGTTGTCCCCTGCCTCTCCCTCCTCCTCCTCCTCCTCCTCCTCCTCCTCTTGCTCTCTGTCCATTGTTGGCATCCATTGTTCAAAACAGGTCATCTGACCTTTGACCTATTTATAGGCCTATACTACAGTAAAGCAGTGATTGGATCAGTTAAGCAATTAGTGTTTGCACATGTGAGGAGTGTGTGTGTGACCTGGTGAATAAGTGTAGCATTTTGATTGGTTGTGTTTGGAAAAGGAAAGCAAGTCACTTCCTGTTAGATTTTTGTGTTTTAGGTAGAGAATTGTGTGTAGTGTTTAGAAAAAAGTGTTTTATGCAATTGACAACTGAGTCAAAGGCTGAGAAATAGCTTATGGTGTTGGAGATTTGGTGTGTAGTTTTGCACTTTGAGTGAGAGGTTTCAAAAATCGTGTGACATTTTGTGTGTAAGCAGTTGGAAAAAACTGTAAGATACCCTTATCAAAACGGTTAAACTCAAGTTCCAAAGCTACTGAAAATCAAATTAGACTGCAATTTTTTTACATTGCTACAGTAAACGCAAAATAGAAATTCTAAAATAAAAATAAGATAAATACAATACAATAACTCTTAATTTTTCACAGCTGATTTTCATTCTACATTACGTAACTGAAGACCTACCCAGGTGTTTTCCATTTTTATGTCATTACCATCTCTACAAAAGGGGACATCTTTGGAATATATTTTACATAAACATGGACCCAGCCAGAGATCGTGTAGTGGCTTACAGAGGTGGAAGAGTTGCCGGGAGAGGCAGAGGATTACGTATCCGTGGTGGAAGACGACTGAGGGGAAGACCCAGAGTTGTAGTGTCAGAGGAGATTAGGGCTACAATCATTGATCATGTTGTCAATCATGGTCTATCAATGAGAGATGCTGGTCTCAGAGTGCAGCCAAATTTGCAACGCTCAACTGTGTCATCTATTATAAGAACCTTCCAGCAAACTCAGGTAAGATATGCATTCTGCAAGGCATCTAACTGTACTGAATATTACCTTTGCTAGAGTCTTGACAAAACATCATATCAGCATGAAGCAGGTGTACACTGTTCCCTTTGAGAGGAACTCTGATCGTGTCAAGGAACTCCGGTACCAATATGTCCAGGTAAGATGTCTATATCCTGTAATACAGTACTGTTTTTACTGTAAACAAAACCCACCAGAGCACTGCACACTCAGCAGTGATTTCAGTTACAGTATAACTACTGTTATAGAATATCTGTTATGTTGCCCTGTGGATTTACAATATTTTAGAGTGTTATGGAGCTTGAAGCCAGGCCAACACCCCACATGTTCATCTTTGTGGATGAGGCTGGCTTTAACATGGCCAAAACATGCCGACATGGAAGGAATGTGATTTTTTTTTTTTTTTTGGGGGGGGTAGATCAGCTTTAATATTGCAGATAGATTGTAACTTCCATCAATGTAATTGTCTGCATCACTGCCAATCCCCCATATGTTTTTTTTCTCTCGCAAATATATATATATATATATATATATATATATCCTTTAAAAAAATATATTTCCAACCCCACCACCCCTTCCCTAATTGGAGTAAACTAGTGAACAACAATGCTTAGGCCTCTACCTCCAGCTTCTTTACATATCTTGCAGGACATTCTATACAGTACAGGTTTGCCACTCTTCTTTTGTAAAAATGACTGTTGGTTCATCTAAAAAAATATGATATTAAAGCCAAATTGACACATTTTCCAGTGGTAGCTGTTTTTAGAGTTTTGTAGGTCATGATACTATGAATGACAACGTGTGCATGTCGTGAGAGACTGTTAGCTTTCATTTGGTAGAAAGATTTGCTTTTGAGACATGTAGGATGTGCATTGCCAAGTTGCATGTTGTTTTGATGACTGTATTTAGAGTTTTGCACATGTATCCGCAGTATTGAACAATGCTTGTTGGCAATCGAAAAAAACTGTAAGTTGATCTAACGTTAAGGATATTGTGGGGATTTTGTTGCTGTGGTTTCATTCTATAGCCTGTGGGATGGAAGGTAGGCAGCTCAGTCATGGTCCGCTCCTCTCCGCTACAGAGAGCTTGGTGAGAATGTCCCACAGAATAAAGGTCATTCAACTGCTACAAGTTGTCTAGTGTACATCCAGTTGTTTGACAGTGTAAAGTGAATCCAATAATGATACATTGGCTGGATCACACTTATGAACAGAACAGTTAGTGTGTTTTAAAACACACTATCTGTAAACCCTTTCTGTGTGTAGGAAGTGCAGATATGGAGTAACGACATAAAAACTTGTGCAGAGACCATAAACTCCCTCAGTAGAGCGAAACAGCTATTCTATCCTGACTTGTAAAATGATTATTGTGTAATAACTTTGACTTAACTCTAATAACAAACACGAGTCAACCAATACGCTTTCCGCAAGAATCCTTTGGTAGGACTAGTAGCCTACTTCAGCAATCTGTTTTCGTAAAGTGATAAATAGTTACACAGCAAAATAAATGGAAGGTTTCTACAGGCTGGGTTTAGCACTTATTATTCCAGTGTTAGGCTGCTAGGTGGAGAGGGGAAAACAACGTATCATTTGTTGACAGAACACTACAGTAGTTAAACTACAGTGAGCAGAGACCCCTGGGGAGGGAGGGAGGGAGCTGTTGTTGGCTATGGAGAAACTCCTACTGCAAGGTTGCAAAGCTGCACTGTGAAGCATCTCGTGTGAAGTGTAAACTGGTTTGATGTGCTCAATTGTCGAGATAGATCTACTTTTGGGGTTTGTTTGTTTCCCTACTGGTTTGATGTCGGTAGTTACCCGCTGGGTTATGTTAGGCCTATGTTATGTTATGCTATGTTATCTTATGTTATCACAAACAGTGTTATGCCTGTCTGTTATGTTATAGTGGCGTGTGAGCGTTAGCAGTGTGGTTTCCATCCGCCATAGCGTGTGTGGGGACAGTGATCTGTGTTTTGGGGGTCACAGAGTGTTTCCGATCATAGCAGGTTTCAGAGAGCTCGCCCAAGCCACAGAGGAAATGCCCTGGAGACGGAATCCCTAAACACACACACCACAAACACGCACACACAAACACAAGCACAAACACACACACGTGCAATCATGGAGAGTGTGTACAATGAGGGTAGAGTGTTACCACATTTGTGTTTTCTGCCATTTCGCTGCTGAGTCCTTTGGTTCCTCTTTCTCCCTCTCTGTTTGCCACCTGTTGGTGATTAGAAAATTCCAGTAAAGTTTCACGAATAAGAGAAGAATTAGTCATCTATTATGGAGGTGGCTGATTTCTGGCTTATTAGTAAAAGGTATCTTTCTCCCTCTCCCTCACTCTCTCTCCCTCAAATTGAGGCGTTTTAACCATCTGAACTGCTTCCTCCCTGGTGGCCTTTCTGTTCAGTCCAACACCCCAGTTCCATTTTTTTCCAATGTCAAATAACATTGTATTGTATTCTGTTTGGGGGGGGTGAAGGTGTATGTGTTTGTGTAAGCTATGTGTGCCTACTACATTTTGTGTTTGGACGTACCGGAAGTGTACAAGAGATGTGTGGTTAAGTGTAATATTGCAGCTGTGCTAAGAGTATCAGTAGGATTGTATAACAGGTGAGTAACAATGCCAAGGGAGTAGTCCTTGCTGATGTGAATGGGTTGTCTATAACTTCAGCAATCCAACTGCAGCTATTCTAGGATGTGAAGGCAAAGATGTGAAGAATGTCTATGCCAGAAACATATGATCCAAGCATAACAAACCTGTTACAAAATATCAGAGTGGGATCCCTCAGCACTTTGGATACGTACTGCACTAGCCTTCCCTTCACAACCCACTCCAACTACAACCCCGGATGTATGTTGCCGGGGTCTCACTGGGTCCAGGGCCAGTTAAGGGTTTAGCCTAGTAGCCTGGTGTCAGATCTACTTGTGCTGCCTTGCCAACTCCTATATTCATGACCATACAGATGTAGGATCTTAATTTGAGCCAGTTTGCTACAGCAGGAAAATAATCCTGCAGCAGCAGGAAATGTGTATTATTATGTAGATTATAATTAATGAAATGATGAGAGGCCGTCTGTGCTCTTTAAAGGTCCTTATTAACAAATAGTGTCAGCTCCAGGTGCATAGGTATCAAAAATAGGAATACTTAGGAAGAAGGAAACCCGCACACTTGTGAAAAATAGGAAAGATCCAAAACTGAGGCACCTTTTGCACTATGTACTCTTTTGGCATCATCACCCGAGGACCGAGTTTGGGAAACGCTGTTGAAAGTGATTATAATTCATGGATCGTTTTGTAGGGGTTGATACATTTTTCATGAGGGAAACTCAAGTCTGAAATGTCAAAGTGGAAATTAAACTTCAGAAGCCCTTTTCAAACCTCAAATACACTACAAATTTTAAACTTCCTGCAACAGGGTGATCAAATTAAGATCCTGAATCTGTAGGAGCATAGGAGTTGGCAAGACAGCACAAACAGATCTGGGACCAGGCTAGGGTTTAGAGTTTAGGGCCAGAGAGAGAGCCTGTATGGCTGCTTGCAGCGGGATGGATGAATGCAGGATCCACAGGATAGCGTGCTTCTGCTCTGTCTTGTCCTACCTCTAATTAGAACAATGAAAACCCAATAAGCTCTAATTGCGGAGCGTGTCTAAAATGTGGACAGGACAGACATGCTCAGGGCCAACTGGCTAGAATGCAAAAGGAAGGGGGGATGTTTGTTGGAGACTGAGATGGAAACTGTTTTTTTATCAGTTCCCCTCAGTCTCAATCAATGTTAATATGAATCCGCTGAGGACTATAGAGGCTTTTTTTTCTTGCCATTGATCTGACGTAGGTCACACTTTTGGGTGGCACAGTGCTAGTCATTGCTATCTAATTTTTCTGAGATTTATGGGGCTACTCAGCTACAGCCTTCCAGTCCAGTAGAACTGCAGGCTGCTAAAACAGTGTCACAAAACCATAGGCACAATTAGCCCACGGTTGGTTTTATTGAGGGGCCATTATCACTCGCTATAAACAGCCAAGAGTCGCCCCACGCTCTCAGTCAGCTCCGACGCAGAATCATGTATGTTTTACAGGCTTCATGTGCTAAACACACGCTAAACACGTGTGCTATTTCTTTTGTGACGATCAGCTCTGCTCTGGCCCAGACTGGCTTGCTGCTATAGATGGGTCCACACCAACCAACGAGACCACTCCACTGGTCATTAGCAGGGAAAAGCTTTGGCTTTAAACTAAACACGCACCTGAATCATACTGTTTTATGGGACCTGAGTATTTTTTATGTGACTGGGTTTTTTAAACGACGTTAATTGGATGTTTGTAGTCTAATCAACACCAGTTAGCTTTAGTGGTGCCTCTCAGTAGCGATGGCAGAATTCCATTTCTTTGTTAGATACAGTGCCTTGCAAAAGTATTCATCCCCCTTGGCGTTTTTCCTATTTTGTTGCATTACATCCTGTGATTTAAATGGATTTTTATTTGGATTTCATGTAATGGACATACACAAAATAGTCCAAATTGATGAAGTGAAATGAAAAAAATAACTTGTTTAAAAAAATTCTAAAAAATAAATAACGGAAAAGTGGTGCGTGCATATGAATTCCCCACCTTTGCCATGAAGCCCCTAAATAACATCTGGTGCAACCAATTACCTTCAGAAGTCAAATAATTAGTTAAATGAAGTCCACATGTGCAATCTAAGTGTCACATGATCTGTCACATGATCTCAGTATATATACACCTGTTCTGAAAGGCCCCAGAGTCTGCAACACAACAGAGCAAGGGGCACCACCAAGCAAGCGGCACCATGAAGACCAAGGAGCTCTCCAAACAGGGCAGGGACAAAGTTGTGGAGAAGTACAGATCAGGGTTGGGTTATAAAAAAATATCAGAAACTTTGAACATTCCACGGAGCACCATTAAACCCATTATTAAAATATTGAAAGAATATGGCACCACAACAAACCTGCCAAGTGAGGGCAGTCCACCAATACTCACGGACCAAGCAAGGAGGGCATTAAAAGGAGAGGCAACAAAGAGACCGAAGATAACCCGTCTCCCGAGTGGCGCAGTGGTCTAAGGCACTGCATCGCAGTGCTAGCTGTGCCACTAGAGATCCTGGTTCGAAACCAGGCTCTGTCGTAGCCGGCCGTGACTGGGAGACCCATGGGGCGGCGTGCAATTGGCCCAGCGTCGTCCAGGGTAGGGGAGGGAATGGCCGGCAGGGATGTAGCTCAGTTGATAGAGCATGGCGTTTGCAACGCCAGGGTTGTGGGTTCGATTCCGGGGGTATGAGAAAAATAAAAAATATATATAAAATTCATAAAAAAAATTTAAAGGTATGCACTAACTGTAAGTCGCTCTGGATAAGAGCGTCTGCTAAATGACTAAAATGTAAATGTAAATGTAAAGAGCTGCAAAGCTCCACAGCGGAGATTTGAGTATCTGTCCATAGGACCACTTTAAGCCGTACACTCCACAGACCTGGGCTTTACGGAAGAGTGGCCAGAAAAAAGCCATTGCTTAAAGAAAAAAATTTGCAAACACATTTGGTGTTCGCCAAAAGGCATGTGGGAGACTCCCCAAACATATGGAAGAAGGTGCTCTGGTCAGATGAGACTAAAATTGAGCTTTTTGGACATCAAGGAAAACGCTATGTATGGCGTAAACCCAACACCTCTCATCACCCCGAGAATACCATCCCCACAGTGAAGCATGGTGGTGGCAGCATCATGCTTTGGGGATGTTTTTCATCGGCAGGGACTGGGAAACTGGTCAGAATTGAAGGAATGATGGATTGTGCTAAATATAGGGAAATTCTTGACGGAAACCTGTTTCAGTCTTCCAGAGATTTGAGACTGGGACGGAGGTTCACCTTCCAGCAGGACAATGACCGTAAGCATACTGCTAAAGCAACACTCGAGTGGTTTAAGGGGAAACATTTAAATGTCTTGGAATGGCCTAGTCAAAGCCCAGACCTCAATCCAATCGAGAATCTGTGGTATGACTTAAAGATTGCTGTACACCTACGGAACCCATCCAACTTGAAGGAGCTGGAGTAGTTTTGCCTTGAGGAATGGGCAAAAATCCTAGTGGCTAGATGTGCCAAGCTTATAGAGACATACCCCAAGAGACTTGCAGCTGTAATTGCTGCAAAAGGTGGCTCTACAAAGCATTGACTTTGGGGGGGTGAATAGTTATGCACGCTCAAGTTCAGTTTTTTTGTCATATTTCTTGTTCACAATAAAAAATATTTTGCATCTTCAAAGTGGTAGGCATGTTGTGTAAATCAAATGATACACACCCCCCCAAAATCAATTTTAATTCCAGGTTGTAAGGCAACCAAATAAGGGAAAATTCCAAAGGTGTGAATTATTTTGCAAGCCACTGTATTACAACTTGGCTAAAATAAAACCCATTGAAGTTTTATCTCACTGCTGTGAGTAGGCAGGTATTAGATGTGTTTTGTTTATAAGTAGCTATAGTGGGCTAACTTTAAAGCAGAGGAATCTAATTGAACATGCCAAGCATTCACCAAAGCTCAGTGTTTGGAGGACATAGGCTAATGCGTCCATTGGAATTTGTTGATAATCACTGGTTGGCTTCCTGAAAAGATACTCCACACTCAGGATTTAAATGTAGACTTTTTAATAAAAAAATTGTGTTGAGGATAATCAGGTTTGATCAGAGTGGTTCCGTCTGTCTGAATCTGTTAGAGTACAGCAGTCTTTATTCAGAGAGGTGTGTTACCCACCACTAAATTCAGAAGAACAGATGTGCCTTACACAGCCATGTTTGGAGGGGGCAAGGGGCTAGTTTTATAGAATGGAAAAAGTCTGAATTAATTTGCGTTATAAAGGTTATTTTTCATTTCATCGTGGTGTGCCCGAGGTTGTTCTGCCTAAACAGAAACCAAAAGGTAAATTGTGCTGTCACACATGTTTTAATTCAAGAACTTTCCATTAGAACCCCCTAGATCGAAAGGAAATTGTTCACTAGAAAAATAAAGCTCCCTACATCTGCCTTGTGTTGAATTTACTTCAAGCACTCCCATCTCGGTTTGATAGCAAGTAGAAGAACCCTCTCAGACTATCCTGTAATACTGTGTAAAGAGTATAGGCTTTGTATTTAGCTGCTGCATAATTTAAATTAGTGTGCAAACTAAGAGTTGTTTGGGAATAAGTAGTGTGTGAGACAACATGAGCACGAGGGTCTTCCACACTTGTACAACTTTTAAATCTGCATGACATCTTATCCTGAGGGATGATATTGTGACTTCATAGGAACAATGGTTACTGGCCATCCAGCATTTTATAATCCCACCAGCCAGGTGCTCTCTGTTCTAGCATGTCCATCCCCTTGATAGTTTCTCACCAAACTGACGCTGTAATTTTCAGTTGTAAAATAATGCTATCTTTACTGCACCAACGGGACCCACAGCTTGACCCACAACTTGACCTACAGTTTGACTTTCAAGCACAGAGTATAGCCTAATTTAGGAAGGATATAAAACGTCTATGCTGGTCAGAAACGGTGCCCAAATGTTCTACTGAAACGTTCTACCAGTCCATCAGTCTGGATTAAACTATTGATCTTGTCATTAAACTGCCAGAATTTAAGTGTCTCCACATGTCCCTTGTCACCTTCACTCCATCCTTTTAAGAGTGGGAATAAAATGACAGGAGGCTTTATAAAAGACCTGCTGTAATTAGTGAGCAGGTGCAAATAAACAATCACAGGGGAAATCAAGACACAATATTTAGCTTTTAGCAAGGGTAGTAGAGAAACTACCATCCAACACACAAGAATACACATACATGCACGCAGACAAACAAACTCTCTCTCTCTCACACACACACTGAAGAGCTATTCCCTCCCTGCTCCCTGACTCCTGTCTCTGTAGAGCAGAGTGGTTACTGTGGGACAAAGGTTGGTGCAGACAGCACAGGCCACCTGTTAAGAAAGAAAAAAAAAAAGCTTAATCAAAGTGAAGGAATCTCCATGACCCCCATGCAGATTAATATAAACCCATGGTTCTTTACAGACTCCGATCCCTCCACTCCCTCCGGAACGCCTGCATGGGGCTGCCGCACACGTTGCCTGGCAACAACTGATGAGAATGTGGTGTTGGAACTCCTATGATTAAATCTCCTGGGGTCAGGGGGTTTGACCCCTCGGTGGCAGAGTGTTGTCGTTATTATCCCCCCAGAAAAACCATGGTGAGAATGAAGAAATGATTAGGTGGAAAATCTTGTCTCAGTTGTAGCTGGCTTTGTTCACCGAGTTTTCCCAGATTTATCGGATAATTCTCAGAATACTTTTTTGGGGGGAGGTAGATTTCATGAGGTGTCTAAACTGATAGACAGTCACACAGGCAGCAGTCATGCACTGAGAGGAAACGGAGGAAATACATAAATTGAGGTCCTGCCAGCCACAGATCCTGGTTCCTTTTCATCTTAGGTTCCGTTTATTTAAACATTTCGGTCCAACCGACAAGAGGCGCGCCTTGGAAGGAATGCGTACTAAATGCCACAATCACGCTCAAATTAGTCAGGGCTGCCGAGGGATTCCTCCGGGGTAGATTTCATCATGAAAACGACCTGAGCTCCGTGCCTGTTAAAATGTCTGACCAACGCCTGGGGAACGCCTGTGAAACGATCCCAATGTTGCAACAGAGGTTTTTTCGGAGGAGCAGCAGGTGCAGGGAGGCTCAACCCAGGGACAGACGCCTCTGTCTCTCTCTGTGCGTGTTTCTATCTATGACACATGACGTGGCTCTCTCTGTCCTCTCCTCACCTAGCTGTGCTTTCACTCTGCATGGCAGGCAGCTGAACTGATCCTTGATTATCTGTCCTTAGCCAACTCCTGAATCCCCCTTACTCAGACATGATCCGCCCACCAGCTTCGATAGAAGCATGTCTCATGCATGCCGCCATGGTTTGATCTAAGCCCTCTGCCTCCAGATAGGACAATCTCATGAAGTAACGTCCATTTATTAGGAGGCTCTGACTGTGAGGGTGACATCATAGAAATAGAACTACTAGAACAGACAAAGCCCCTCAGACCACGGTAATCTGACTGTACCAAGATAAGAATGTGGGCACAGCACTTCACAGTGCCCTCATGGGCACATTCAATACGGCTGACACCATACCCACTCCTCATCCCATCCATGCACACTCTGGTTGCTTCATGTTCGGAGAATGTCCTGGATCAGTGTGGACCTGGGATTATCATCAGGACACAGGCTGCTAAAATGGAATGCTGCTGCCGCCTTAGAAAACATGCTTATAAGGACAGAGAGGGTGCTGTGTGTTTTCACAGGCTCTCCATGGCTCACCATCACGGCCCACTTTGAATCTCCATCTCCATTGTCATCCAGGGGTGACTGAATCGTAATGGTTAGACAATGAAGATGAACTACTGCACATGGGCATCATCATTGGGGAGAATGTCAGTGGCTGCCTCCCAAATGGCACCCTATTCCCTATGTAATGCACTACTTTTGACCAGGGCCCATAGGGTGCCATTTGGGACACAACCTCAGTTATCGTCCAAATAATCATCCAAGCAGAGATCACAATGGATGGGATGACAACCGACATGTGCAGACTGTGGCAGACAAATATAAGTATCCAATAAAACATGATAATTCCTCCCAGTTCCATGGCTCTGAGTTTGATTTGCCCTACTGCCCCATTGTCAGCTGGATCCCACTGTTCTGTGGTTGATTTGTGCACCTGGCAGACTTCATTTAAGGGTGTTGATGGATCCTCTCGCAGGCGGTCACAGGGAGTGACCAAGCGACCTTCCCCCTCCCACCCCCTCTCCTGCCTTCCCAGGCAGCGCCCCTCTGTATGGGATAACAATATGAGGGGGGCTGGGGGGGTACAAAGAGGGGCTTGTTTCTAACCTAACCCTCCCTTATGTTCAACATCTTGGGGACCTAGCTATCATCTTCATTTCATGGATTCTGAATACAATGACCACACACTATCAGTGTCAAATACAATTGGAGACGTGAACATATCATTTTTGAGGTCTCTCCTTTTCATCTCAGCTGTGGTTAAAGTATTTGACATTCAGACTAGAGGAGAAATGAATCAACATTATACAAATCCATCTGTAATACTACTGCATGGCCTAGTTCTGTGTAGGTGCTGTTGGCAATGGAGACTTTAGTTCACCCTCCTACAGTAAAAAGAACCCACACAATGCTTACATTATATTCCACATCAGTGTGATTGATGTAGCGGCCACAATGGAGGGAAGTATTGGTCTGCATTATATTCTTCTAAACATCAACAGTTAGAGCTGGTTAGAGAGAGACCTCTACTCTGCTCACAGTGCCAGACATGTAAATAACCTCTCCTCTAGGAGGGAGGCAAGCAGCAGAGGAACCACTCAATTCAATTAACTTCAAAGGGCTTTATTGGCATGGGAAACATATGTTTACATTGACAAAGCAACTGAAATAGATAATAAACAAAAGTGAAATTATCTAAAATTAACAGTAAACATTACACTCACAAAAGTTTAAAGCAATAGAGACATTTCAAATGTCATATTATGGCTATGTACAGTGTTGTAATGATGTGAAAATAGTTAAAGTACAAAATGGAAAATAAATAAACATAACACTCCCCCCCCCCCCTATATAATCCCTCCCATCGCTGGTAGAACATACAAGTACATATATTTGTCTTAGTGAGACCATCCCCACACAGAATGGAAGTGGATCTCTCAAGGTTTTCCTAAACAATGCTGTCCCCAAAACCTGTTCCATTGACATGAATCACTGCAGACAGACGCTTTTATGGCACTGACTCCCTCTAGAGGCGATGGGACAGACTGCTTCTCTCCTCTCCTCACTGTCATGATATGGCAATGATCATGCCTACTACCTACCTACAGATGTTCAGTTAAGCTCCCCTTCTTAGAGGCCTTCTCGCTTTGTACACCATACAAGAAAAAATAGGTTAAAGAAAATATATACCATTGGCCAAAGCGCTTTGTTACATAAACATGCGCCCTCCGTTCTGCATAACCAACTGGTTACCGCGCATAATGACAGCATTGATATGCAATATGCTACCTCTCCAGAGATTCATTTAGAGAGGGTCTCCATAATCAAACTGAAGAGCCATAATTGCCGTGGAGAATTACATCAGACTAAAATGGAATATATTAAGTATCTTCAAAAGACGCGAGCTAAGGAGGAGGATAATTGTATACCACACTTTCCTCGACAGGCCCCCTCAAACCAGATTAGGATATCCTTGGAAATGTCTCTCTCTCCCCCTCTCTCTCTCAATGTGAGAGTTACGCGACCGCAGGTCCAGTGGTTCTTCTCGATGCGCACTAGACCAAGCTCGCATGTTTGTTTGTTTGTTTATATATATAAGCAGAGAATGGGAGAGTTGTCTCTTGAAGTTTCAAGTGATTGTACATCAAAAACGACAAAATAAACAGCATGCCATGCAATAATGCTTTCTAGCACAAGTGCACTCCTTTTTGTGTTCTTGCTGATTGTAATTAGTGCCATCTACAAAAATTAAAACGTTTAAAGTGTGTTTCTCTGTAGCCAGAAATAACGGTAATCAAAAATAATACAAGTGTATCATAAAATCGAAATTAAAATGACTATTTGGCCATAAACACTGAATACCTGAAATTACATGCGTAAACAGCGCAATTTCCCATTGATACATTATCAACACCATGCCAAGTAAAAAGCTTCTCAACGGAGGGGTCAAACCCGAAAGATATCTGACGTGGGGGGGCTTGCCCTCTAAATAAACTTTCGAGCATGTAGAGGGAGACGGCAGAGGGCTGAAGTCATAAGAGTGCGAGTTGGAGTGAGGGAATGAGTATTGCACGCAAAGCAGAAAAGAGCTGAAACTGCGCAGATTATTTTTTGCTTTAACTGTCGACCAACGAGAGGTGCGCGACAATCAAGAGAACCAACACATTCTCACCTCATCGAAACTTGGTACTTTATTACAGTTCGGTGGTGCTGCTGCTGCCAGTGACGCGCGCGGCTTCCAGTTTTGGTCTACTCGGTTAGATGATGGGGATGACGCGACGACCTCCTACACGCAGGGCACAATAAAGTAGCCCTCACACCTGGACGTGCGGCGAACTTCGAGAGAGTATCAGTGGAGCATACAGGAAGAGGACAACTGAAACTGTATCAATATGCCAGCCTCGAATATATGATCTACGCTTTCTTACTTTGAGTATCTTATTTGTCCCGCGGTGGATGATAATCTAACGGTTTGGTTGTGGGAATATGCTCACTACGGATACCTGTTTTGGTCTCGCTTTGTGGCACACATAAGGATTCTATCCAGGATGTTACTGTCTAAACGGCCCAGGTGTCATTGGGCCATCGTAAATCACACATCACACTCTGCGCAGAGCAGGGGATTCTGCTCTTTCTAGGAATAAGACAACACATTCCCTCTCAAAAAGTGGAATCAAAGCTGCACTTTGCTGGAGGACATTGACATTGGCTATACAAGTCATCATCTCCGGGTTACTATGCAATTACAATTGATCTCCTTTGTTTTGATCTTGCACTGCATGGAATACACTGATTGTCAGCAGCACCCCTCCAGGCACCGGCAACATAAACGTGAGTAAAGTAAGCCCGCGCATGCAGTGAGGTGCTCGTGCACACACATGCACCTGGTCTCTGTTCCATTCAACACTACTGGAGTTTTGTAGTGCCTATCATACAATTTGACATAAGTCTTTTCATGTAGATATATAAATAACAGAACAATATGGGCACTGTATCATCGTTAACCGATATGATTTGAACTACACATACTTGACAATGAATTTTACAATGAAAGATCATAGTATGGCTTTAGGAAATATGCCTAATTGGGGTGGAATGCTTTTTAGTTGAGTTGGAGATGTAATAACATAATCCTGTGGTTCAATCTCTATTACGAAATATGAAACTTCACATATATTAATTTGGCAAAACAATGTTGATAGGGTGGGTAGCCTATAATTTATATGATACCGTTTTTTTTAAGTACAGCCCGCATTTAGTTATAATCGAGGACAACTCAATCAATCTAAAAATGTGTTGTTATCAAATCAATATGTAATTTAAATTCATAAACTTGTATTTTAATCACAAGGCAAGACTGATTGCCTCTGTGGAACTCACTATAATGTGTCTACGAAAGCAATAGGCACACTTTAGTCTCTGCAGCGGCCAATTTTACGCACATTTCGTCCTCAACCACACCGCAGTCAATCATTGGACTGCATGGGGTTCAATATTACAGGACCCTCGGGGGTGTCATTTTTTACTGATAGAATTCAACCAGTCACTGTTCCCTGACAATTTCCCTTGAAGTGTATTCCACAAAGCTCCATCAGCAGTGCGCGCTGCATCCCCTAGTTCCCATCGCTCTCTAGCGGCCAGTGGCAGAGGATTTTTTACGCGGCATGTCTGCCGACAAAGTATGTTATAGCTTTCTGATCTGAATTATTCATTACATACAAAGTTCGTCTGAAGTGTATTATATTTGCATTTCACTGATGTTATGGAATGTCTGTAGTGCTTGTGCTCTTTGACAAACTCCGTGCAACACTGAGTGGAAGCTTAGAGCATGTGGCAGCGCGTGGCAGCGCGTGCCATCCAACCGCTGTTAGAGGATGCTGATTCAGTTATCTTCTTGATTGTAATAAATGTAGAATATAAGATTGTGCATCTAATATGAAAATACATGAAAGCCTGTCCATTTTCATCTTCAAAGGGCGTTCTGTGTAGAATTGCCAAAGCTGTGACATCTTTTTTTGCTTACCATAACTGTGACTTTGTGGTGATAATATTTTGTGGTGTTTAAAAAATGGAAGAGGGAACTCATATGTTCATATTTAGTAGGCAATTCAGAATACAACAATTTTTCTGTTAGAATTTCAGAGGGGTTAGTATTTTGCATTAAATTATTTACAGTATTTCGAAGCTCTGATGCAAAACTATCATCATATCCAAAACACAACAAAGAAGCTCACAGTAAATCAGTAGACACTTTACTTTGTGTTTTTGCTTCCTAGATGTTCAGAGTATCAGCAGCATTGACCATGGCAGGGTTCTCCAACCCTGGTCCTGTGTGTTAGTGCTGGGCTGGAACAAAAGCCAGCACTTCCAGTAGTTCTCCAGGACAAGAGTTGGAGAACTCTGTATGAAGGTATCCGTTCAGCATCTTTCTTTAACCCTAATAGGTGTCATGTTCTGTGTCAAGTAACTCCACAGTTCTCACCCTGTATCTCATCAGTAGTATCGTTGAGCTTGCTTTATTATTCTCTCTATGCACTATATTGCAGTTCCAGATGTGCTTCCAGATGTGCTCTTCTGTCTTAGTAGAATGGTTGAGTATGGCATGCCGCACCTGTATGCCAAGTAGATTGTTATCTGGAAAGGTAGGCTAGTAACCAACAGTAGTGGTGTTTTGGGGTGCGTCCCATACACATTGCCTGGAGAAGAGTTTAACGTCTTAAGAACCACTTCTTCAACATGATATATCATCTTCTTATCTAAACCGCACATGCCTGCGTAGAAATTGTGGGTCCACAGTTTTTTTGGGTGCGTTCCAGATAGACAAACTGTGAGCCTCCCCTCGTGCATCGCAGCCTACTCAGCTGGTGCTAATTGAAGGAGGCCGACCTGACATATGACTAACTGTGATAGTCAGACAGAGAGAGCAGGGTGAATGAGCTCTCAGTCAGGGACCTGACCAGGCAGTCAACTGGCCAAAAACTGTTCACTTCCTTCTGCCCTTGATGCATCTACAAATTAGAGATATGAATGCCTGAGAGCAAACAAGATAGCAGAATGATTTCTAGAATAGAGGCCAGAATTATTTCTATGTGTTCTAGAATATAGAGGCCAGAATGATTTCTAGGTGTTCTAGAATAGAGGCCAGAATGATTTCTAGGTGTTCTAGAATAGAGGCCAGAATGATTTCTAGCGGGTCTAGACATGTTTAAAATAGTCTCTAGGTGTGAATAACAGATTGGATTCCTAATAAAGGGAAAGAAGGATAGATAATGAAATTAAAGGAGGGAGGATATATGCTGAGGTTAAACACCACAGCGTTTGATGAAGAAATAATCTTGGAAAGGCAAACTTTTTGTTTAGGTCTGTGCTCTATGACTAGCATGTTTATCTTCATCATTCTGCTGTTAACCGTTTTGTTTATATCTACACATGATGTTCAAAATAATCATGGTTGTTTTCATCTTGTGGTCAATGATTTTAACTTTACAAGTGGTTCAAGCAGTTCAGGCAATTGAAACCTTACAGTACAGACCTCACAGTACAGACCTCACAGTACAGACCTCATGCAGGAACATTTGTGTTGTGGGTATTCAAGCCGCCCAATTGATGTTGGGCAATTCCATGGTAACAGAATTACGCTGAGACTCAGATTTTTCACTTTAAAATGTATACCAAAGAAAAACCATTGATTTCAAAGTTTAACAAACCATATCCACAAGGACTGCTTTTAACAATTTCCACTGACAATGTTACAAAAACCAATTTCCAGGAAGAACTGTGAAGATGCTAACTTTAGATTTTACTGTAATTCTGTTACCAAACTTAGCATCTGCACAGTTTTTCCAGTAAATGTTTTTTTAATTTCCTATGTAAATTGTTCAAAGTCATTATTATGCATAGAGTTGTATGGTTTTTGTTTGGCATACATTTTAAAGTGAAAATTCGGAGTCTTAGCATAATTCTGTTACCATGGGATTGCCCTGTTGTGTCAGTGCGAGCTAGGCAAGTGCAGGCAAAATTCCTCTGTGTTAAAGGTTCAGTGAATTAGGGGGCCTTGGCAGGAACACATGTGGGCAAATGGACAGCAGTTGTAAAGATTGCTAAGATATGTCAAACACAATCTCCGTGATCTATTGCAATCTGGCAGCTAACCCTGAAGTGAAGGAGGGAAAAAAGGCCAACAACTCACCCAAGGCATGATATGCCAGAGAACTAGGAGGAAAAAACACCTACTGTACACACTGATATGCTCCTTCTGTAGCTCTGCAGTGGTAAATACTGAGACTAGCTCTTACCATGTGTCGCAATCCCAGAAGTTGCTCCTGAGATGTTCCCCCTAAGAACTGATATAGGATCTGCGTACCTGTAAGGGTTGGTGTGAGGTGTGACCCAGGTGCGGTACAGGTTAGACAGTAGGCAGAGATGGTGAAACAAGGAACTTTATTGATGGTCCCGAAGCCAGGATACAAAATAACGGACGAACACTAAAAAGAAAGGCAGAGCAAATAAGACACCAAAAAACAGGCAGACAACCAAAAATACAAAATACTAACTATGACTGAAATAATAAAGAAACAGGGAGAACACTTCTCACGTACCTGTCCATACGTCCCGCGATCAGACACTGATTAGTACTGCTTGGCATAGTGAAACTAGCAGAGAAAACTGAGCAACGGAAGTGAGGGCATAAATACACAGGTGAATCAGATAGTCACAGGTGACACCAATAGGAAGATGATTAGTCTCGACTGTGAGTGAGGAAGTGCCTAAGGTTGTTGGAGGATGACACCTAGTGGGTCGCTCCGGAACTGCGACCCACTCCTGTAACACGTACCTTCCCCAAACCCTAACCTTAACCATCAAGGGAGATAATTCCAAACTGACCATATAACAGTGTCTAGCTCTAGCAGTAGCAATCCAATCTGTACTAAATGAGCTCAAAATATCTGACTCAGTCAGGTACTCCCTGTCATTGCATCAGGTAACATGCATGCCATTCTCTGGCCTTTAACCCAGCTCTCGAGGAACACGTGCCCCATTCCTACTATACACCTGTCACCTGCAAGACTACTATTTAGAGCAGGGCTGACCAATCTGGGGCCCACAGCATTTATTATAAAAGAATTTGGAAGTCATTCGGGGTCTCAACTTACTGTTGAGAGATACAGTGAGGGGGGAAAAAGTATTTGATCCCATGCTGATTTTGTACATTTGCCCACTGACAAAGAAATAATTAGTCTATAATTTTAATGGTAGGTTTATTTGAACAGTGAGAGACAGAATAACAACAAAAAAATCCAGAAAAACACATGTCAAAAATGTTTTAAATTAATTTTCATTTTAATGAGGGAAATAAGTATTTGACCCCCTCTCAATCAGAAAAATTTCTGGCTCCCAGGTGTATTTTATACAGGTAACGAGCTGAGATTAGGAGCACACTCTTAAAGGGAGTGCTCCTAATCTCAGCTTGTTACCTGTATAAAAGACACCTGTCCACAGAAGCAATCAATCAATCAGATTCCAAACTCTCCACCATGGCCAAGACCAAAGAGCTCTCCAAGGATGTCAGGGACAAGATTGTAGACCTACACAAGGCTGGAATGAGAAGGTAAGCATTGTAGGATTTTTTATGAATTTATTTGCAAATTATGGTGGAAAATAAGTATTTGGTCAATAACAAAAGTTTCTCAATACTTTTATATACCCTTTGTTGGCAATGACACAGGTCAAACGTTTTCTGTAAGTCTTCACAAGGTTTTCACACACTGTTGCTGGTATTTTGGCCCATTCCTCCATGCAGATCTCCTCTAGAGCAGTGATGTTTTGGGGCTGTCGCTGGGCAACACGGACTTTCAACTCCCTCCAAAGATTTTCTATGGGGTTGAGATCTGGAGACTGGCTAGGCCACTCCAGGACCTTGAAATGCTTCTTACGAAGCCACTCCTTCGTTGCCCGGGCAGTGTGTTTGGGATCATTGTCATGCTGAAAGACCCAACCACGTTTCATCTTCAATGCCCTTGCTGATGGAAGGAGGTTTTCACTCAATCTCACGATACATGGCCCCATTCATTCTTTCCTTTACACGGATCAGTCGTCCTGGTCCCTTTGCAGAAAAACAGCCCCAAAGCATGATGTTTCCACCCCCATGCTTCACAGTAGGTATGGTGTTCTTTGGATGCAACTCAGCATTCTTTGTCCTCCAAACACGACGAGTTGAGTTTTTACCAAAAAGTTCTATTTTGGTTTCATCTGAACATATGACATTCTCCCAATCCTCTTCTGGATCATCCAAATGCACTCTAGCAAACTTCAGACGGGCCTGGACATGTACTGGCTTAAGCAGGGAGACACGTCTGGCACTGCAGGATTTGAGTCCCTGGCGGCGTAGTGTGTTACTGATGGTAGGCTTTGTTACTTTGGTCCCAGCTCTCTGCAGGTCATTCACTAGGTCCCCCCGTGTGGTTCTGGGATTTTTGCTCACCGTTCTTGTGATCATTTTGACCCCACGGGGTGAGATCTTGCGTGGAGCCCCAGATCGAGGGAGATTATCAGTGGTCTTGTATGTCTTCCATTTCCTAATAATTGCTCCCCACAGTTGATTTCTTCAAACCAAGCTGCTTACCTATTGCAGATTCAGTCTTCCAAGCCTGGTGCAGGTCTACAATTTTGTTTCTGGTGTCCTTTGACAGCTCTTTGGTCTTGGCCATAGTGGAGTTTGGAGTGTGACTGTTTGAGGTTGTGGACAGGTGTCTTTTATACTGATAACAAGTTCAAACAGGTGCCATTAATACAGGTAACGAGTGGAGGACAGAGGAGCCTCTTAAAGAAGAAGTTACAGGTCTGTGAGAGCCAGAAATCTTGCTTGTTTGTAGGTGACCAAATACTTATTTTCCACCATAATTTGCAAATAAATTCATAAAAAATCCTACAATGTGATTTTCTGGATTTTTTTCCTCAATTTGTCTGTCATAGTTGACGTGTACCTATGATGAAAATTACAGGCCTCTCTCATCTTATTAAGTGGGAGAACATGCACAATTGGTGGCTGACTAAATACTTTTTTCCCCCACTGTAATATGAACATGGCATAAGTCATATCAAAACGTGTAGAACTGCAAGGAATTAGCATTCAAAGTGCCACATTCTCTCCATCCCAAAATTCGTAGAATCGCATTCAATTCGTTTTAAAACTGCAACATTTCCTCTCTGCCCCATGGAAACATTTGTAGAATTGCCGAAAATCTGCTTTAAAACTGCAACATTTTCTCCACCCCCCCTTGGCAAAATGCCATTAACTTTAAAGCTGCAAATATTTCTCTCCGCCGCCAAGAGGGGGGCCACTAAAATGTTTTGCCTGCGAGGTGGGGGACTTATGGACCCCAAAACCCTGCACACATTAAAGTTATTAGCCTTATGAACATAGAAACTTGGTTGCAGTTTCTATGCTACAATGGTAAAAAATGTAATACATCTGGTATTACTGCCCACTGGGCACAGAAGTCATTTCAACATCTAGTTTTGATTTACATTTGGTTGAGTTGTCAGCTAACGTGAATTCAACAACAACCAAAAATCACCACATAATTGGATTTCGGTAAAAATGTGTGTAAAATAAAGTCAAAATTCACTTGAGTTCATTTGTATTTGTATTTGTATTTATTAGGGATCCCCATTAGCTGCTGCCAAGGCAGCAGCTACTCTACCTGGGGTCCAAACATATTAAAGCACCTACATTACATATAAAACAAAATGTAAAACAGTACTTCATCTAACATTATTATACCACTACATATCTACAATACAAAATGTTTAATACCACCATACAACAATATCACAATGTAGGCGTATGCATGTGTCTGTACCTTTGTGTGTGTCTCTTCACAGTCCCCGTTGTTCCATAAGGTGTATTTTTACCTGTTTTTTTAAATCTGATTCTACTGCTTGCATCAGTTACCTGATGTGGAATAGAGTTCCATGTAGTCATGGCTCTATGTAGTACTGTGCGCCTCCCATAGTCTGTTCTGGACTTGGGGACTGTGAAGAGACCTCTGGTGGCATGTCTTGATGACGTTTTGCAATCAGTTTTCCAATTAATTCAACGTTATCACATTACATTTTTTTGTTGTTGAAATGACGTGGTAACAATGTTGATTCAACCAGTTTTTACCCAGTTGGGGTAATCAGAATGTGTGTCAAGTTATATGGCTATGATTTGATTAATGTTTGAAGTGACATTTCATAATTACCTTCAAAAACGCTATTGTTTCACGACCCTGAAAAGCTATTGTTTACCTTTAATTTTTTTAAATAAATAATGTCTATTTGTTTGGCCCGCAGCCCACCACTCAGATTATATTTTGTCCCACCAACCCCAAAAGTTTGAGCACCCCTGGTTTAAAGTAACCCAGAGCCACCCACTAGTACCCTTTTCACATCGTGCCAACCCAAACCATAATGTGCTGGCTCATATATGATATTTTCACATGGCCTTTCCTGCATGGTTCCAGCAACTATGGTACAGTAGATGCATAATCAGGCACAAAACAGCTAAATTCAGCTTGGCTCAGTAATGTGAAATGGATATAGGTTTCCTTAGTCAGGTACTCACTTACAGCTCATGCTGGTAGTCCTAGTATGTACCCAACCTCTTCTCCTCTCAACCAGTCTGTCTTCATCTCCTCCGTCCTCTGAGGTCAAGCTCTGTAATTCAACAAGAGTTGAGAGTTAAGCCATTTGACATGCTGCCCTATAAGTCAGTCACACATGGCTTAAATCAGCAGCAGCAGTCAGGACGCATGAGGTTTCACTTTTGCCCAGTCCAAGATGACAGTTTATGGTAATGGGCGCTGCTCAGTTCCCCATTTGTCTGTAGACTTCTCACATACTGTGATGACACTGTCCCTCATTCAAAGACACTGACCTACCCTGGGCATTTTATAGCCTCCTTATAGCAGAGGCTGGACAAATGTATGCAGGACTTTAACCTGGAGACCAACATTTTGGAAAAGTCTGAATGATAACACTTTCCTGTAAACATTTTGCTTACATAAAACGTTAATAATTTCGACCTGAGCAGGGGCCAACCTCCACACCAACCAACAGAGAAATTGGATGTTATTCACATTCTGGCAGGGCTTTTTTCTGAGCCTATGGAAATATCTCTGACACAAGGCTTGCTATCTGAGTAGGATGTATAGGCCTACAGCCAGGTGGTTTTGCAATCCCTTTCTAATCCTACCATCAGTCATAATGAAAGCTCAGCCTTTCCCTGTTTCTAACACAGTCGACCCTGTGAACCACGTGGGTCAACAGATAGGCCTATCTTCAACACGAAGCATAATTAAGATGAATTTGAGACATGTTGCAAATTTGTCAGTGCCAGTGCCGCTTACTCATCTTACTCATTTGGCTGTGTTCGTATTGTCATGGCCAGACAGTCAGCTGGAGGTCTCTTTGAATATTGATAATGTTGCCAAATTGTTTTGTCCTTTTAGTCATAGTACAATGAAGAAACTGTCCTCCTTCTGCGGAGAGAGTGAGAATAAGAAGTGCGCAGCTTCTGGCATTGCGTGCAAACCTTGGTATGCTTGACGTCTCATTTTATTATTTTTCCCGCCAAGAGAGTGCACAGGCCTGCTTGTTGCCTGTAATGTTTATTATTGAGTTGTTCTATGATCACTGTTCCCAGAAAAATTTTAACATCTGTAGCATTTTGTCACCATCCAAATGCTTTGTTGGCTATTTGGTATCCTCATTTGGTAGTTGGATAGAAGTCATTATTT